>NW_019103870.1:55223-248354 GCF_001856785.1 Myzus persicae
AACATCGTAACCTTTTTAACAATATTATTTGAATTATTTTAAATGTTATCTTAGTTTCCCAAATTTAATATATTAATTAAAATCATACAACAATACAAAATGTTTAAGCTAAAAAATAAACAAAGAATATGCTATTTATAAGACAATAAGACATTATAAGAAAAAAAATTAAAAATGATGGTTTAAACAACGAGTAATTATTTTCATCAAGCTGTAGATTAAATTTATAATAATAAACAACAACGTCGTAACGCAATATTATTAGAATCTCTTTAAGATAGAAACCAGAAACCACATATTTAACCATAATAATAACTAATAACCTCCAAACTCTAATAACATAAGTAATCGTGCACTTCCGGTTAATAAAATTAATTTGGCTTTTCTAATTTTGTCGACGTGTTACATCGGAAACATTGTACATTGTATAAATATATTTTTGTTTTAACTTCATAATATACTTATTGTAGAAGTAACTCCCTGTGACCTCATCACCGGTACCTAATCGTGCATAATATAGTAAACAATATTAACACATTAAAAGTAATAACGATGTAGTAGAAATATCTATGCTTTAAAGTTTAAATTAAAATTAATTCGAAAATTGATTTGTTTGTAACACGATTTATCTAACATAAATAATTTATTAATTTAAAAAACGCCAACATACAAACTCACGACATCTCTATATTATAGTTTTCTGAAATCTGAAGTATTTAGGGTTATATTTTAATTTACACACATTTTTGGCATTGATACAAAAGAAAGAAAAATTGTTCGGAGCAAGGTGAAAATGAAAAACCACCAATTCACCGAACGTTATCGCATAGCTTTTGCAGTAATGACTTTTGACTAAATGCCAGCGTGAAACCACACGGGACAAAATGTAATGGTAGCCTACCTGAATAGTTTTCATATTATTCCCTCGTTATCTTTCCGTATTTATTAATTTGAATTGCACTATCTGTTAGAGTTAAAATTCGATTCGGAGAAAATCATATTCATATTATATTACTCACATATGTACACATATTATTATTTATTATAAATTAATAATTATAATATATTTGAATGAAATTTCAGGGAGCTTATTAGATTTTGTTTATTATAATAATTTTAACATGTTTTTTTCTAATTAGAATAATTTAGTTTGTTTATTTAGCAGTGCATTTTTGTTGCAGGTAATATACTACGATAGGGACTGATCTACCAATTCCTTATAATTGGTTCACTTAAAAATTTAAATAAACAATGTTTATTATAACGAATTATTATGATTTGCTTTTTATTAGTTATAAAAAAGTGAGCCATTGTGGGATGCTTGGCCGATGTGAAACATGAAAATTATTTTGTATAGAAAACTGAAAGGATGGTTTATTAAAGAAATTAAATATGGCATAATCAAAAACAAAATATTCAGATTTTTAAAAAAAAATTATTTTAATTTTAAAAGCGCCTGGGTGCGCCTTTCGAGCGTGTGGGTACATGTGAGTAACCTAACCTAACCTGCGTACCTCCCGAGCATGCGTTGATAGAGAAGCGTCGCCACGCCAAACGCCGGTTTCACACTCTCACCCAACGCATTAATGACGTTTCACATCAAAATTAGAATAAACATAAATAAAATCGTTAAATAACTATTCATTAAACTATTCAATTACAATAATAATAAAGTCAAATACCTACAAATATACAATACAGTTTTTGAATACAAATTAAAATTTGAACGAATACCTACTTATATTTTTGTTTGTATACATTGAGCTGTTTGCCTACACCACGCTTTGATAAAATACCCTTGTAAGAATTCGGAAGTAGTACGATGTATACTACAACAGAAAACTGCAGGTTACCCCGCTTAGAAATATTTATAAAATTAGTAGGTCACCAACTACCCTTCAAATTTAAAGTAAGATCACTTGCCAGTTGCTACACAATGCCTTAAACAGTTAACTGATATAAATTGTTGCAATTAAACTTTTTGTAATTATATTTACAAGTTTAATATAATGATAATACTAATGATTTAAGGTTAGATGTTAGGTAAGGCGAGTAAAGATAACATTCGTGCTATCGACCTTGAAAACTCAAAATATTAATCATTAATTCGTGTAAATCAGTACTTGTATATTATAATATAACATTATGTTAATTAATACGTGATAAATGTAGATACATATGCATATTGTTATTGTAACATTGCATTTTTATAATTATATTATTTTGAAGGTCCGAATGAAATAACACGAGAAAAATATCGAGAGTAATAATAAAAAAGAAAAAATATTTAGCCTGCAGCAGAATCCACACCCGGCGGTTTAGTCCGCTGATTCAGTTTCATGGGCCAAAATTTATTATGGCCATCGTTCTAGTCGCGCTTTGTCCTCCCATGTTATACTCCACAACGGTCGTTTAACGATGTACAGACCATTAATTTTTTGTGTTACTATCCTCCACCCGCCTAACTCGCTTTATTTTTTGCCCCTTCTGACTTGGGAAAGTGTGTGCGTTTATGGTCTCGCGTGTACATATTATATACAAATACGTGGTACGTATAATGTATATGTATATACAATATACATATACATTTATACATTATCCGCTTTGTCTTGTTTGTTAATAAAGCAACAAAAATAAACAAAATAATAATC
Organism: Myzus persicae; assembly: GCF_001856785.1. NCBI lineage: Eukaryota > Metazoa > Arthropoda > Insecta > Hemiptera > Aphididae > Myzus > Myzus persicae. The sequence continues at coordinate 57,875 of NW_019103870.1, forward strand.
ATCGATTATTGCCCTAAAATTATTTGTTTTTCCTCTATTTTCCAACCCATTACTTCAAAACGTTAACGTTTTAAAATTGTATATAAATCTTAGAAGTCCGTTCCTTATCTCGTGCGTGTGTCATTTACTGTGTAATATTTGCTATGTAAGTATATACTTAGATCATACTACACCGGTATACATATAAGCGCAAATAAAATAAACGAGTAAATAATCAATCGCAGAGTTATTGCGAACGTGTAGATTACCAAGTATGATGTATACAATGGTTATGGTAAGCCTATTACACTGCAATAGACAGCAGCTATACGCGTATTTCCAGGCGCTCAATTTTTATTAACTATAATAATTGTACGTTCGTCTATAAAATTGGCCACGGAAACGGTCTTCGGTGTTTGTCTGTGTATACATAAATAATCTAAAGTATCGTTATAGTATCACGTTTAAATGTACCCGCTGTAACCGTATAAATTGTCGCAGACCATTGTTTCGCACCATGTCTGGTCTCTCGTTTTATTGTCGCGGTGTTTTGCATAACTATACTCGGGCCCGAATATTTTACGATCGACCCGATCGTAGAGGACGAGAAACGACTTAAAAATGGTTTGGATATAACCATGTGAACACGTCCTTAGGATTCGATGGCCGACCGTATACACTACGCTTACACGTATATATGGTCCTATATAAATACATCATCACATAAACATCTTGAGCTCATCATCACATAAACATCTTGAGCTCATCATCGGAGGTGTAACGTGTGAAAACGTTTTAACGCTTCGAATTTAGAGTGATTCGAAATACGTCATATTATATTATATATTTATTTACATAAAGCATAATGTTCGGTCATCGTCTTTATCAACTAAAGCTTTATTTTATCAGTGAGTGATCGCTCCGAACAAATCACCATTCGTTTAATTGGTTAATGCGTCGGTGTAACTTAAACCTAATATTGTTTAGTGTGCGCATGATAATATTATAAATTATAATATATTTTAATAATATGAAAATGGTACAATGTTCTTATATTAAATTAAGGACCGTTGTAAGTCATGTCTAGGTTTAAGGAAAAAAATATAGACAAATGACGATTGGTGGTATTACGTTTACAACTGACATGTCAGTGTGTTACAACTTTACAAGTAATAATGGACATCAGTGTATGTGAGTATAATATGGACATTTTATAGGGTGGTTAAAATAAATGAGAGTTTATTGGCATTTAGCATGTACGACAATATACCTCCACACTCACAGGCAAAATCCGGCTGAATTTATACGTTTAATATGTAATTTATGTGAAACGACCTATGCCCAATAATTAAAATCAAAGATATCGTTTATATCTACATCTTCATCATTATTAGTGCTTTCCTTATTACATTGTTGTATGGTATTTTGATTTATAATTTTATCGGTGGCATTACTCGATTTTATTTGACGTGTATGAAGTTTTGTTTGGCTGGAGTGGTGTATTTCAGTTAATTAATGATATTGATGGTTGTATTTGTACTTCGTGTGTGTGATTAATTTAAAAATATTAATTCGTTAATTAAAATGTTATTTTCGGGGAAGGTTGAGGGCAAAATGCCCTTAGGGCAGTAACTCACAGAAACTTCAGAAACTTCCTGAATATAGAAGTATCACTTAAAATCATTAAATTTAAATGAGGATTAGCATACATTTGAAATAATTAAAAAAACAGTATGAGCACATATCAGTGTATGTACTTACAAAACAACGACTGGCACGGACGTGTTGTTACATTCTGAATATTGTTGTGCTATAGATTTTTGAAATTTTCACTTCTTTAATTTTTTTTTCTACCTACTTATATGTATGATACAATTTTTATTTGCGAGTAAATAAGAAAATTTAGTTTAATTTAAACGTTCTTACGGTATTTATTCATTGTACTTATAGCAATTATTGAAAAACATCAAAATACAGTCACGATTTTTTTTTTTAAGTTAACATGTTGAATAAACTCATCAGTCTCTTAAAATCTTTTATTTTAATGGATAAGTTGGTATTAAACGTAGGTGTACCTACCAGTCATACTCACTTTGTAATTTAATCGAAACATAATTTATAATATTCCGAACAACATTGTAGAACTCTCAAAGACGAAGATATTTGGTTCAAGGTATTTCTCAGATGTATAGAAGCTCAACGGCAACACATTTTAAACTGTGTTCGTTGTTTTAGGCACGCTGTGTAAACGATGCAGTATACGTATTAAAATTAACAACTTGTACATAATAAGCTTTGGAAATAACCTCTGTTTGGGTATCTCAAGACCACTCGACCTGGTTATTCAAAATGTTCAATTCATACATTTTTATCCTTTGACGAGCGTATAACGTTATATTATATTCTTCCAACAAACAGTTTATGTAGGTATATATATGTATATACAGCCATACAGGTAGAGTTCTATATTGTATATAGAGTAATATTATACGATAGTTTGTTTCTTGTAAATATATTTATTCTACGAAAACAGGCGCACAAACTAGATATCGGTGAAAATTATATTCTAAAATACAAAAAACATCTTTCCGGAGTGCGAAATAGTGGTTGATTATTGTTATATTAAATCAAAGCCGTTCAAAAACAATTGTTTTCGTCGGAATTCAGTTAAAACCGTTAATTGACTATAAAATATTGCCTCCTTAATATAGACTACAGTTCTCTGTAGATCATCCACATTTAATATGAGTGGTATTATTTATAATACGGCTAAATCATAGAACTACCCCTTAAAAGTACCTACCTACTAGTCTCAATCTTTAACGGGTAGAGAGGGTAACAAATAACTTTTAGAACTTTTACGATGGGACACACATTTAAACTAGATCTTACACACGAATATTTTTAACACTTGGATCGGAATCCAGAGAAAAGTTTTAAATAATTATATGTTATCAACATCCCATATTTTGTGTATTTTATTATTATAAATTATATATCATACAGTATAAATATTCGATACTGATTCTTTTTGTGACGCGACGTATTATACCACACGGTTTTTTTTTTGTATTATTTGCTTTTTACACGCACAACTTCAGAAAATAATATACGTTATATGGTGAATTCCATGTTAAATTTTAATATTAAAGAATACATTATTACGATTTACGATATGTAAAAGCACATACAAATAAAAGACGTTTCTGAGCTTTTAATATTACACATATATACCTAAATTTCGTGTAGTGGTATCACTGCATTATCTATCAGTTGTATTTTATAATATCAAGAATAATAATTTCGATCGTTATAATTATTTTTCTAGTCGCTCATTATTTACTGATTTATTAACTTCTTTTCTCATACATAAAACATGCATTATTTTTTTTTGCAAAAGTATTGTTGTGAGTTTTTTTTCATCAAATTGATATACTGTTATATAAAAAAAATATTTAAAAAAAAATAGAATCTCCATAAAAATAAATATACCATTGCATCATGTGCTGTTTATCATATATTTTTGACAAAACGTATCCATTTATTATTATTATAATACAACATCAAATATTTTCTTCAAAAACGTCTGTCTGTAAAGTTCAGTCAAATCGCGGAAGATACTATAGTGTCTCTTTCACAGCTTTTGAACTACGTCAGACATTATTAATGTAATTTTTCGTCTTAAAAATGTTCGTTCTGAATAAAACCTTTCGTTTTGTATAATATTTCTTTTTTTCTATTTGACAGACATGCTAAAATTTATCAAACATCGCTTACATTAAAAACTAATTATTATGGTCGTTATTAAAATATTTATGTAGAGCAGCTTAAGTATTGTTATTATTATTAATATAATATGACTATTAGAGCGTGTTGTTATTTCAAAAGAATTAAATATTTTGTTACTTATACAGTTTTCATTTTGTGAAATTGAATTTTTATTTTCTCTATGGAAGCGAATACTTAAAAAATATGCCATTATAAATAATAATTGAATATTTTCGTGTCAAGTAATTGTTTTAAATGTTTGTGAAACCATCGGTATTATCAATTATGAAAATAAATAATAATAATAATAAGCATGAGGTTATATACATTTTATTTGTACATGTGTGCAATGTTTCTTACCAACCCACATCTATAATTTTGTTCATTGGTACAGCATAGTTTTCTTGTACTCGCCAGTCAGCGATGAGTTGTTTAATTGTACGAGTCATGAAAATGTTAAATACCTAATATTTCATTGCAAATGTTTTCATTGTAAGTACTGGATAATGGTACTCAAAAATTAGGCACAAAATGACTACCTAATTAAAATTGATAAAGATGACAAAGCCATATGATTTTATGAACTTCACAAGTATTCATTTTATTAATTTTGATTGTTAAATGTATACAAATTAAAAGGATTAAATTACTTTTAAAATTAATGGGTTAATTCTTATTATATTAAAATTTGCTCATGAATTTTTTACATAATGCATATTTTGAGTGCATAATTTAGAAATTTTAGGACATATAAATGCATATTTTCAAACTTTTTAGTGCATATTTTGCCAATTTTTAGTGCACGAATGCATGCTTATCTATGCATTTTTTAGTGCATGAACTTACGAGCCCTGTTCATGAATAATAACTTATAACAAGTTTATATGAGCGGACTAAAGTGGCAAAAGGATATTTAAGGGTACACCTCGATATGTTACCCAACTATCATGCTCGTGATAATTTTAAATACTTATTCAAATTCGTTCGAAATTTGAATTTTATAAATTGAAATTTTTAAAAAAAATTCTCCTTTGGAATATGAAATTAAAAATTATGTTGTCATACAAAAAGGTTACAAAGGCAAAAAATTATATCAATAAGAAGAAGTAAAATAATTGTTTTTTCAAAAATGTTACAAAATATTTGTAAAAACGTGAATTAGTTTCAAGACAGTGAGTGTTAATCAATAAAATAATCGCCCTATATGTTAATAAAATAAGGAAGTTGGCTTCTAATAGATAGCCATTATAATTATAAATTATAATGTGTATTTTATTTGTATAATTATGCTGAAGTGAAGCTTTAAGTATGTAATAATGTATTTTAAACATTCATAAGCAATAAAACATTGATAGTTATAACAAAAAGGCAAATAGAAATATTTTTCGCACTATTTATTATATTCAACTGTTTTATAAGAATATAATTAATGTATTACGATATTCATAAAACAGTATTTGCTTAACTTTTCTAAACAAATTAATAACTTGAACCACCATAATTGGCCACTAAATAGAATTTTATCATTAGTAAAAATTAATAAATCATATTGTATTATACCCGCACGTAGTCAAATAGCACGAATATGTATTCGTCAAATTCAAAATTATACAATTATATTTATTACATTTTTTAAAATGGGCTATTTAAACTAAATATGTTAAGCTGAAATAATTAAGTAACTTAAAATATACTATAATGATTTTTGAAAAATATGAATAATAATAATTATTCATATGAATAGAAATATTAATTTAATTTTTAATGGAGAAATTAATCAAACAATTGAAATAAAATAAAAACTGTGCAAGTCAAATAAGGAAAGATGGTTTTACCAAATGGAAAATAGAATACAAGAAATATAAAAAGGTTTTAACAAATCATACTTTTTTTATTCCAAATTCTTATCCAATGGAGTAGAATAAAAAATATGAATAGTCTTACAAAAAAGTTATGTTCTTTTATTACAAGATAAAGACACAAAAAATAATACTGAATTGTCATAATTTCAATACAAATCATACATTTTTTAATGGTTAGGTGTAAAAAATATGATTTTATTATACTGTCTAAGTTGAAGTAAAATAAAAATAATATACCATGGAAATTATACAAAGACCACTTAAAGTTAATTTTGAAATATTAGAGGAATAAATTAGATGGATGCTATTTTTTAAAGTAAGTCTAAAAATCAAAAAGAATGGAAGAACAAATAAAACAATAAATAATTATTATTTACTAAAAAGTACATCACTTTCGAGTCTAAAATTAAAAATTAAAATAATAATAAGCTATTAAATGAAATGATAGGATTCTCTCTACTTCTTCCCATTACATGAAATTGTAAAAAATTGTAAATTAAATGTTATCATAAAAATTTTAACAGATGTTTAATCTTTAAGCCTTGTCATTATAACACATCAACACATCACTATACGGATTAAATATAATACATAATATTGAATTTCTATACCCTCAAATATCTTATTTGAAAAATATATTTATATGCTAAGTAAATAAATCTGTTAAGTTTAATACTGTTCTATAACAAAATATGTATTAAGTAAATTCTGATAATTCGTGTTATTTGTATGTTATTCAGTAACAATACAGTTAAAATTATGGTGTTGCATTAAACATACCTAATGTGATATAATAATATGTATAATAGTATTATTTATATATATTACATTAGAAATTAGGATACACATATTATGTTGTTATATTTTGCAACATATAAACATAGTTATAATTAAAAGCTAAGTTAAGAAAACATTTAAGTAATAATATGTAACAAAATGTTTCATTAAGTCTTAGTTGACTAAAAATCATTATGCAGCAAAATAGAAAACTAGGTTAAGCTATTATATGAAAGAGATAGGAGTGGAAAAAATGTGGTTGTTCTGCAGTAATCACTTGATGTGGTCACTGTAAAACAAAACAGTAATAAAGTATAATTATATTTTAATTTAGTGTTTATACATTTACATAGATAACTAGCAAGTATACGACAAGAGGTACTACACAATCTGAATTCAATAATAAACATTGTAATGATATTGATAAATTAAGTAATGATTATAAGACTAATCTTTATTATGTTGTAATAGTAAATAATTTGTTTTAGTATAGTTGATAATTATTACTCCGCATATTTCCTGATGATATAATATATTTTAACCACGCAAAATGTTATAATAAATTATGAGTAGGTATTATAAGTAAACAAATTATGTCTCATCACCAAAAAATATACTTAATAAAACACTGTTACTTATGACTACTCTACTACATAGGTACAAACTGAAAAAATATATTTAATAATGTACTCGTCACCATGCAAATATCGTGTGTGCAAAATTGTTATTATACTAACATAAACATATATTTAATAAATTATTTTGATAACGAGAACATTTTGTCCTATCTGTGAAATGTATTTACAGATGCTTTATTTAAGTGGAATATTTTGAATTAATTGAAATAATTTCCTAATTATTATCTGTAAATATGTAAGTTCCCACACTTCTGGTTTTTATCATGCATGCGTATAGCTCTTACTCGAAAATAATATAGAACCCGATTTAAGTACATTCGTACACAATTAAGATGTAAAATACACTCATAATATTATGTAAGTTCCTAGATTATGTTATAATATTAAACACTTTTCCAGTACAGAAATCAATGCTTTTAGTTTTATCTGGTGTGGAAACTTACCCATTGCTATACTTTTATTCGAATAGAAATTTATGTACGGGAAATTTGTTTCTGACACGAACTTATATGATAATATGTAACTATTTATATGCTATGTTTCGTGTCAGAACTTACTAAACCACATTATGATCAGATGAATATTGGTTAGAGATTTTTATTTCTGCAAAATAAATGTATTTCTTTCAAGATAAAGTGTGGGAAGTCAACACAACTAGAAGTGTATTCATAGTTTTTATGGCTACTGGTTATTTCAACAGAAATTAAACTAAAATTCGAAAGTCAAAAGTATACAGAACTCGACGGAAATTCCATTCAATAAAAATATTTATTTATAATACGGTTCATGAATAATGTAATCAATTCTGATAATGTTATAAAAATATTTAAAAGTATTTTAGTAATGATAAATCATTAAGATTAAATAATGCCTGGAGAAGTTTAAGTCTTTCAAACTAGTAATTTTGTAAACTTACTAGTTAGGTATAGTGTGCTGCCGTGGTGGATAAATTGTTGATACATTATGCAAGTGTATAATATTAAAAAATACCAAACATTCTAATATAGTGCATTATAACGCATTTGCATTATTTATTTGAATGACATCGATTCGAACACCAACCAAATGCATAGTATACACTATACTGTATGGTCTCATCTCGTCCACATTGAAGCCGAGTTCACAGCTATATGTCGTAGGTACATTGTGTCTTGTGAATTCTATTGTATTCTGATCGACCTTGGCAATCATGACATAATTTACCAACCAAATAATAATATGATCCACCTAGAAATATCCTAAGTCGGGCCTGAGCTCGACTTTTGGACGTGACACGACAGACGACATGGCTGTGAATTGCGACCCCCGCTTGATAATTCGAGCTATTTGCCATGGAAAGATTTTACAAACGTTTCTGCAGCATGCAATTTTCTTATAGCAATCGCTCTTATCAATTTGAGTGTCTAGACTGTAGATAAAAGAAAGACTTTCCCGGCCAGACCACAGAAAACGAAATTAAATAATTTCGTTTAATTTCATCATGCGTCATACATTTTATGGAGCTATTGCGTCATAATACGCGTCACGCGATTAAATTATCATGTATATATTGTGTTTGGATTATACAGAGAATGCTATTGTTAAAAACGACGTCTTATTTTACGAAGAGACATCTGATATTTTGCTCTACGGTCTCGATACGGTCTTATTGTACGGGCAAACAGCATTCATCCGATTACAGATTCTTTGGCAACGGTGATTCGTGCACTTGTATTTCTCTGTGAAATAAGTCCCGCATGAATACCGTATGATATACTGCTCACGTTTTGTATACGACGAAAGATAATAATATACGAATGAAATGACATAACAACAATAATAATAATAAACAGATAAAATAAAATCTCGTTTATTTCCATGAAATCCAGTTACAAATAATCTTCATTCCTTTTTGGGGAGGTACTGGTTTTTGCCAATTGTTTCACTATTATATAATAATTATTCAATGGCCTGTTATTGTATTACTGTTGTTTTCCAGCCCTATTTTGGTGTTGAATTACAAAATCACGTTCGAAATTTAAAAAAAAATCGTTCAGACAGTAATGTATAGTGTAAAATACTTGAAAAATGAATAAAAAATCATTCAAAGACACGAAAGTCTCAGAAGTGATTACAAAAGTTTGACTTTAAGTAGTACCGGTATGGAGGTATGTATATTAATATCACGTATACAGCGCACTATCTCTTTTTTATTTAAAATTTTTTTTTACTTGATATTTATTTTACAATGTGAAGTAAACACCTCCCATCTCTGAAAAGGATTAATTTTACGCGCTAAAAAATTCATGACGTCTATTGTGCGTGTATATGTACATGTGCCGTGTAAACGCGTGCGATAAATCGAGGACAGTCACTCGTCCGGTTTTCATAACTCCAAGGAATTTTTCATGCGACAAGTTTAGATTAGTTTTATTTTCGTACTTTTTGAAACCTCAGAGAGGGGTGAAAAAAAACCTACACCGAAAGCATCTCCCTAACGGCTGGTCGAAAATCAAAATACGCCACACACACACACACACACACACACACACTTGGCCGCGTGCGCGCATGCGTCTACCACGAGTATACCATATACACTGGTACACGTACAAATATTTTGGCTCCAGTTTGAAACGTTTACTCGTGAATCAAACCCTCTTTCTTTTTCACCGCCCACACGTTACTACAATATATACAAAGCGAGGGCTGGTAAAGTTTTCACTGCCAATATAATTTATTCCTCGGAGTCCGGCTTTAAATCACGACTAAGAGTTTCCACAGAGTTGTGTAAACGGAGAATATGCCGTGTACTGTTCTTTTTTAACATTAATAAAATAAACTTTATAATTCAATTGGATGGAAATGAATAGATATTTGATAAAACACAATTTCGCCTGTTTCAAATTGAGTGTTAAGTAAGGCGATACGTGCACCTATATGACGTAAAAACTGTAAATGAGTAATTTTATTTTTTAATTATGCAAAAACAATAGTTAATAATTTATCATGCACTTAATTACAATACGTTATTGTAAATGTAAAAAATTACATGTTAAAAATATTTATTTCAAGCTATAGTATAAGACGTGTTATGCTGTAAATAGTATAAAATATATAAAAATGATTAATCATTAAATGTTAAAATGTGACAAATGAACTTGGTGAAATTTATATTAACATTAAATTGTATATGAACAAAGCAAAGTTTTTAAGTATAGTTTAATACTATCCTTCTAATTTATCATTTATTGATACTTGTCGTATTGATAAAAGTATATTAATTCCTTGATATATATGTTTTATTATTTTTTTTTTTTTTTTTTTTTTTTTTTTTGAGGAAATTTAATTTTTCATTCAATTTATAAGTCTTCCATTACATTTTAATGGGCTGTACTTTAAAACATTACAATGTATAAACTGCTGAGAGTTATTAAATTGAATTCTCTAGCTTGGTGATTAGGTCAGATACGAAGGAGCTCTTGAATAATGTATTCAGTTTTTTTTTTAAATCTTAAACAGTACTTTAATTTTTGAACCTTTATTGACTGTGCAACGTATAACAGATATTTTTTTTGTTTAGATTGTAAATTGTCATAATCAACGATCACAAAGCATATAATTATATTATGTATTACTGTATAAGTGTTGTATAATTAACTATATTCCCCGACTATGAAATATTTAGAACTCTAAAGTTCTATGTATTACCTATGGGCTATGACCACTGCAGCTTACGGAGAGGTAAAAACAAATAAAATTCAGCTGGTATTATGGCATTTTATTCAATTTTTAAAATCAACAAATCAGCGGTGTTAGACATAGATATTCAGCGGAGCATCGACAAAAAACAAAAGTTTACAGCCATACTTTTGTAGGCCCTCAAGGCTCAACTCGTATAAGAAGACATCCAAAGTTGGTAATAATGGTTTCACCACATCATTAAATATTTTCCTTAACAGTTTGGAAAATTACATTTTGAAACTTTTCTGCGTGCTAATAGATACAACGTGGTTGAGAATACTTTTCTTTTTGAACAACACCAATTATTACGTTGCTCGCTCATCGGCTGTCAACGTCAATCTGAATCGACATATCGACTGCTGCAGTGAAAACTATAACATATTAAACAGTATATTCTGACCACCATTATTCCCACCATTCATCAATAACTTTTTTTCTAATTATTACTTTTGAAATATTATTTTGGATTTAACTATTACTGCATTCTAAAGCCACGGTTTTTATATTTTAATTGGCGATTTTCGGTTAACTTATGCTCAACATATTAAAATTTTGCAGCTCTTAAAAAAATCGAGTCAAATAGCTATTATATTTATACATTTTTTAAGTTTAATCGCCTAGTGTAATATCTATTAAGTGTTCAAATAGCTGTGGAAATTTCACACTTCAAGATGCTGGTAGTGAAATATGATTTATTGTCAACGAGAGAGTGTAAACGAAGACAAATACGTAGTCACTGTATAATGTATACACAATATACGATCCGTATAAGGTATGACTAAAATATAAGATGGTTAAGAAGAACACCGCATAATTTCTCAAAATATTTCGTTAAATGCATTTTATACGTTGAACCCTCAAGTAGGTACCGAATATCTCAGCATAAATCGACTGGAATAAAATTGCTTGTTTTGATTTTCAATATTGTTCTATTGATTTAATATGTTTTTGGAAAACAATACTTGCATGTAGAGTTGTTATTATTTTTTATATTTACTAGAAATTGTTTCAAGATTGGTGGAACTCTCGAAGATGTTTGATTTTCATTTTTTTATAATCATGCATTTCATATAAGACATGGTCCTTGACGTTATTCACAAAGGATATTATGTCGGTTTGCCGATGAGCCAAATTATTTAACTACGCCAATATAATATATGATTGCTTATACTCGAGAGTTGAGAATAATAATTTCATGACTATAAAACTGAACCTATAAGCATTATATATATTAAACTATTTTTATATTTGATAACAACCACGAATAATAATAGATTAGTAGGTAGGTACACTTAAAATTTGTACATTTTTAAATTACGCTAAACTATATGAAATTAACAAGCATCCAATAATTTTTTTTTTTAAATTACCATCATATTAAATTTGACAAATATTAGTGAAAAAAAAATGATGATACCTATTAAAATAATCGGTGAGATAAAATATTTGGTTTGTTATTGTCAGATCCATTTGCATAAGAAAATCAACTCTACTAAAAATTTGATTATTTACACGACTTAATAAATCTCAAATATTTTTTAAAAATAAAATCATTATTCCTTTTGTTCTTTTACAAAATATAAACGCCACTAAATTATGTCGTGGTTAAATAATTTCACTCTACAACTTTTATGAAACTGCAAAAACGCTTGGTGCAGCAAAATTAATATTATAGCTGGCATTTTATTTTCGTTATTATCGATATCTCGTTATTTTTTATGTCATAAACATGGAATAAACTTTTTTCATCGAAAAAAATATTAATTAATAATAATTGGTCACTGCGCTTTACACGAAATAAAATAACTTAAATAAATTATCAAATAGCATTGGTTCAATTGTTTTGATGGAATATTTTTTTCAATAATAAATCTGAACATTATCGTTGTTAAAATTATCATATATTGTTACGAACACTAACTAAATATTATTGATAGATTGCAAAAGAATCATTTATGTATCTACTCGGATATGGTACATCGTATAGCCACTTAGGATAATTATTATCCAGTAGGCAGTAATAACCAATAACACCAAAATGTGTTATTTGTATAGTACAAATATAATATCCCATGATTCAGCAAGCATGCTCACCCCCATTTTTTCCTTAATTAATTAATTTATTAGAATTCTACATTTTCGAAATTTTTAAATATACTTCAAATACATACTTAAATGTATGAAAATAAAATATAATCATACCATTTTGTCCGCGGAAAAAAGGTCCTCTTTATCACTCATTGCAATGCAAATATTTTTCAATTCTTTTCTTGGGACATTAAACTAGAGTAAAATGAATCATAAATTCGTATAACTTATGTATTTTGAACATGCGCAATACAACTTCAATTTTTTTTCAAGGCCACACATATTTTTAATATCATTTTTGGATTGATCGATTATTTTTAAGTAATTTTGATTCAGCAATTATATATTCTAAACCTACAGTTGGTGAAATTAGATCTAGATAGATATAATTAAAAAACAAAAAAAAACTTTTATGTAATTAATATTACAAAGTGTTATTTCAATATTATGATCAAGTAATTTCATAGGAAGCAACAACTTACGAGAGCTAGCAAACGTATGCAACAAATAGTAATTAAATTAAATTAAATATTTGTTTTATTATTATTATACATACCTAGCTCTGATTTCACCAATTTTGGGTTTAGAATATAAGTCGATAGATCAAAATTACTTGAAGTAAATTGATCAGTTCAACAATGATATTTCAATTAGAGATTGACATTCAAAAGAAATAATTAAGTTGTATTGCACATGCACAAAATGAATTTAAAAAACTGTAAGTCATAGGCATTTATGATCCATTAGTTTAGTTTAATGTCCCACAAGCTGAATTCAAAAATATAAACAGGGTAAAGAGTGATAATGACGTGTACCTATCCTGTTTCTGCAGACACACGGTACATGATAATTAATTTTTCTGTCTTATAGGAACTTACGTACATACCTTTTTTTTTACCTTGTTGGAACTACCACATTTTATTTTTATATTAGTGTAGGAACTAACATACGTTGCTGTTATAGTTTTAACGTTTTAACCTTGAATTTTTATTGAAAAAGCCGGTGTATTTATAACTATTTCAGAATTGTATCAATTTTTGTTCATGATTTTCAAACCGTTCGTTTGAAAATAATATATCGAATTTTGATTTTAATGTTTCGTATTGGGTATATTATAGTTTTATCGTCAAGGTTTATACGAACATTTATTATTATATGATTGATGGTTCTAGAATCAAACAGAAAACATTATTTAAACCTTAAATTAAATTAATTCAATATGCTTTAAATCTGCTTTTATACTAAATATTTTAATAAATCATGACATGTTACATACCTATACTATTAGACATAGATTGAACGTAAACACAATTATTTTGCCATTCATTTTAAACTATTTGGTTTGAAAATTTGATGCATGCATGTTAACAACAAATTTAACCAATTGAAAATATCAAACTACTTACCTTTTCTAATTTTTGTTCAAAATTCATAACATTTTCCGATTTGAAGTGTTAAGGAGAAATAATATACACAATGTGGATAAAAATCAAAAAAAAAAATGTTTTGTGGTCAATTATAAATTTATTTAAACTTATACCTACTATATGTTTACCTCAGATACATTTGTTTTGTAACAGAACTCGATAGTGCAATCAGATATTTGGATTAATATGGTACATTATAATATTATAGAATCGCGAGAAAATATTATCCCAATGAACATAGTATGGAAAATCTACACACTTGTAAGCACTTAATATAAAATACATGGGAACTAATTGCATTTGAATCAAAATCTACCGGTATTTTTAAGCCCTTCGACAAGTACTATTTTTTATGTTTATTTCATCGTTTTAAATTTAATTGAATAATACATAATATAGTAATATTGATATTTTAGGAGCGTGTCGTTTGCAAAAGGCTAATAATTTTAATTTTATTTTAAAACTTCTCATTCTATGCTGAGTAAAATAATACAAATAAAGGTTGAATAATAAAAAAAAACAATTCGTGAATGGCTATTTAGAAATCAAACCAGCCATCTCGTTATTTCAAAAAGAGAACCATTCTATTTTCTTGTAAATTATTATATAGATGATTTGTCTGAATTTGTTGATGCATCTAAATCAAAATTCAAATGAGTAGCTCCTTAGTTATTAAACTTTATTTACTCAACATATTAGTCCCTGGTAATGGTATTACATACATTATAAGATAGACTCAGAATTTATTTATTTCTAAAAATTATAAAAAAGTAATTTTGACAGAAACTGCTTGAATAAATGTTAATTAGGTACCTAGATACATCGACATTTTCAAAAATATTATCTACTAGATAGATTATATAGGTAGTAAAAGAGATTCTCAATTAAGAAACAGAAGTTTTTATTTCCGTTAGACACTCATTGTAGGTAGTAAAATATTTTGAAAATGTAAACGTATTTAACCTTAGGTATTTAAAAATTCGAAAATTCAGAATTTGAATAAACATACTATTAAAAGAAATAATAGGAGAAGAAAAGCATACACGGAGAATCACCCTGTATATATGTATGTGTGTGTTTCAATTCCATGTATGAAATAAATCTACTATTCGATGGTCGATATTTAAATTGAAACATAAATTACAGCTGAATAATTACTGAGCCACTAATTATTAGGATCATTCCAACTGATTTAAGATGTATCTGTTACACGCAAATACAATATACAAATGAGCCTTTAAATCAATCTGGTAAATAATAATGTTTGTAAATAGATTTGTATCTTACGCTCTGTCAAAAATAAAATCACTACTAAATTAAAGCTATTATATTTTTCGTTATTGAATACTGTGGCAATAGTTCGATAAAATAAAATTGAGATCGGTAGAAGATAAACGGCTTGCATAAAATGCAATATACTGTTATATAAATAAAAAATACACTGGCATAACAAGATGGCATGGTAAGGTGTTGCTTTAGATTTGGTTAAACCAAATTAACATATAAATTAGCTTATTTTCAAGACCTCGGAGAATGCCAAAAACCAAAAAACAACTCTCTGCACCCACCGATGAACATAAATACCGAGTGAGTGCATATAGTTTCTCCAGGGCTTGAGCACCCATTAAAATTTTTTTTTTTCAAAATAATGTATCTTTGTTTTTTTTGAAACTCTGCAGGTGCCTATGACTACGAGTGTGCTTGACAAGTGACAACACATTACATGTACCGAAATTCAGTAAGTATATATAATAAAATTGCATTGTGAATACAATTTAACTTACAAAAATAAAAAAATAAATAATACATCAGCGCATAAGTAGGTTATGAAAAATCACTATTCCTGTCATTATTAAAAAATGTATTACTTATTCTTTATAAAGGAAA
The DNA here is from genome assembly GCF_001856785.1 of Myzus persicae. Taxonomy (NCBI): domain Eukaryota; kingdom Metazoa; phylum Arthropoda; class Insecta; order Hemiptera; family Aphididae; genus Myzus; species Myzus persicae. The sequence goes on from NW_019103870.1 coordinate 74,021, forward strand.
AAATTAACTGTGCTCATACAGTATGATAAACATATTATACATTTGTATTTTGTACTAATTATAAATTATATCAAATTCAACTTCATATCATCTTGAAATATAGTTGCATAAAATATATATTAAACTAAAATCATCATTGAAACATTAACATAGTTACCAATCTTATTAATAGCGTAAGATGTGTATAATTTAAAAGTATAACAAAATCTTAACACACGAAACAACATTTAACATATTATTATTATTATATAACCCATGTGCCAAATTCAGTATAATATACTATATTAGAGTATATTATATTACGATATTATATATAAATTATAATATGATGACTGCTGAATAAATCACACTGTTAGGTACAAAAAATACCATAAAGCAATCTCATAAAGCATATAGAATAACAATGATTCCGTATTTTATAAATAAATAATAATACTAGGAAATAATATATAAATAGCAGATATCATCTGGAAAATTTGACAGTTTTATATTGAAATTACATTAAAATATGTCATCTCTTCCAGATACACTCTGTCTCTGTGTAATATGCATGTATTATACTCTAAACGAGTACCTCTGTAAAATAAACATTTAACATTTATATAATATTTTACAATCATAAGATTATTTTTATTCCGTTAATCAATACAATATAAGTATTTTCAGTGTCACGTTAGTCAATCTCAATATTTCATTTTACAAATTAAAATTAAATGTGCCCTTTTTTACTTTTTAACCATAAATTACTAATTGTATTGTTAGAGATACGCTATACAATTATTTAATCGAAGCTTACACATGCTGGTCTCAAAAAAGACATTATAACGTAGTACGTACACTAAAGCATTGTTGAAATTATAATAATATGAATATTGATTAATCGTTCATATGACAGTGAAGTTTGTGTATTTCCTATAGAACTGTATATTTTTCATTCAAAATTTCTTAACAAAAGCTTTTATAAAGTTTTAACATTAAAAACTAGATTATCTACTTTTTATGGTTTTTTTGTGTAGTTTACATTTTTTATACCAGTACTTTCAGATAATTAATTTAGTGAAACCAATTGTACAACTAATTAATAAAAACTCTATTTAGAAAATTATAATTTTACTAATAATTATTTTTTTTAAATGGACACAGTTGCTTGTTACCATCTGGTGTATGACATTCGTCTCATTTCGCTTACCTTGGTACTGAATATAGATATTAGGTATGCAAATAATAATTATAGGTGATAAATAAATTCATCCTGAACTAAATGCGCACCAACTACCCTGCTGACATGTCTTACAATAATTTCTGATGGTTGTTAGTACATTTTTATAACATTAAATGAAATTATTGAGAAAATCGAAAACAGCTCTTTTGTAGCATTTAATGACTATACATATATGATATTCATAAAACATAAAACTTTTTGAACTATTTATCAACCCAAAAGTGTCTACAGAAATTAATAGTTACACATCTTTAACTAACCAATGTTAATATTGAATCATACAGAATCTTGAAAAAGCACCTTAAATATACTATTTAAGTGTATGAAAATATAATCTAATATATTGTATTCAAATTATGTCAATCAAAAATGAATTCATTAACGCAATCGACAAATTAAATGATTGTTAATCTTCTGGTCCAGTAGCATATTTTTTTCTATAATAAATCATAGATTTAAATAAATTTAAAGAATACAATGATTATTTGATACGGTTAAAGCTATTATAATGAGAATAAATAAAATAAGGCAGATATCATGTTTTTACAATGGATTATACCAGATTGTATGGCTTTGAAAAGCATTGAAAATAATTGTGCCCAAATTATATTTAAAATAAAAATCTTATTATACAAAATAATAGTATAGTGTAAAAAAAGCTATGTTTGCTATTGTGTTTTTTGGTAAGCTAACACAGAAAAGAATAACATTAATTCGTCTATTATGCATTGATAATATTGATATTATATTATATTATGTACCTATTTATAAATATTAAGATATTTAAAAACATCAATAATGAATATAAATAAATTGACAATTCTAATGTTTATTTCATGGGATACATTTATTTAACAAATTATAAATATAATGGTTACTTTATACATTTAACAAATTATAAATATAATGGTTACTTTATACATTTTAGGATATTCTGACTAACAAAAAAGTATTTTTAGTTGTTGACCCATAAAATATAGAACTTTCACTGTTCAGTGTTCACGAAAATGCAATAATTCATCCGTCACTAGCAGAGATTGAAATATTAGACATACGTCTGAATTGTTTAAGTTTGTGCAAATTTTCAACACGTGACGTTAAAAACAATAATATTATACCGTCAACACATTATATTTTTTTATATAAGACATAAATGGCATAATATAGGACAATAATTTTTAAAAAAATCGTATTGTTTTTTTGTGGGAATTGTAGAACAGTAAGTTTCACAAGTAATTTTAATGATATTTCATTACGAGTAGGTTTAATAAGTTTTTATAATGTGCTTGTACAATTCTATTTTTTTAATTTACGTCTAGTATAATAGTTGTATCAGTTTTACGAAAAACCCATTGTCACGATTATCCACGAAATTATTTATTTTATAACACAATACCATGTAATGATAATTTTCATTTTCATTCCTGAATGGTTTAATACTCGTATATCATCATCTTATATTCTTGCATCATACACAACGAGTTATAATATTATATTCATTGTTATTATTTATTTTTTAATTGTAGACCTTTAATAGTAATGTAGAAACACCAGGAATTCAGCTTTCGTAGATTGTAATCTATTTTAACTCATTTAATATTTATGTGTTTTCGAACAATTAAATACATGAAAAATAAATGAAAACGATCGATAATTGCTAGAGTCACCGATTTCCTTTTGTAGAGATTTTATATTTACGAATTACGTTACACTATATAGTGATAAGATTTATAACCATGACAACTACGAGTTTTAATTACTTATATTTTTAATATTAAAATATAGTACAATATTGTTAACTACGTATAATATAATAATAATTATAGCAATATACACATTATACCGAGTGTAATAACATTAGCATGTAAAAGCTTAGCCTATTAATAACAAATATATATTAATGCAATAAATATTTTGAATATTATGATATAAATATTATTGTTTAGACGATTATATAATAAGACGTATCTATTGAGACATAGAGTACATTGTATTTGGCTAGATATACATATAATTAAACATCGACTAAATAAAAAAAATACTACTATTGAGTTATAGTTGACTTATTCATTAATTTGTTTTAGAGTTTTTTTCATACATTGATTAATTATAATATGGAATTGTTATAAAAGCACAACGTGTTTAACTTCTGTAGGTATGAATAATACATTAAAACTAATAGAGGAAAAACTTTAAAATCGATCAATTTATAATATTTTGTTTCAATTTCAGGAAGTTTTCACACATTATTAATTATATTTATATGTAGAGTCTATATCTGTAATCATGTGGTAGGCAATACTTTTTGATCCACGACCCCTAACATTATTTATTTTTATAATGCGACTCCTCTTCCTAACAACATTATGTGAGTGTATAATATTTATTTACTTAATGATCTTAATGAACACAGACATGTTATTCATATAAATTAAATCATCAATTTTAGACTATTTTAATATTTTTTTGATTTAACTAATCCAAAATATAAAAAATTAATACAAAATTAGAGTTCTATAAAATATTAAAACAAAAAACTGAAATCATCATAATTATAATCAAAATTTTAATATTTTTAAAATTTTAAAATTAATATTACACGATTTAGTGATTTTAATGAGAGACCTGAGCTTGCATTGTAGACATGATTGATTCTATATTTGTTATAGCAACATTAAGATATGACATAATACTACGGTTGACAAGACTAAAATAATTTTTCGTTGTATAAAATAATATACATAATACCATATATCTTTTTCATTTGGTGTTAAACTAATAATAATAATAATTTTAGAACACCATTGGTCTATAATATATACTATTACAATACTAATTTCATCAAGAAACTGCAAGAGAGTGGTATGCCTAAACCCTAGTTTAATCTAGAGGAGACAATTGCCAAGACCATAACATACTATTCGAATGTACAAAATTAGGCATTGAGAAATAATAATTTGCAAGAATAGATAAATCATTACGATAGAAAAGTTTTTTTTTAATTAATTTAATTTTGCAAAACTAATTACACTTTTAATTGTTTGCATAACTTAAAATCACTATTTATTCACCATCATACAGTTGATTAATCATAATTAAATAATTATAATGAAAAAGAACTGTAAATATCGAAGAAGAAAAAACAAGTGAATTAATTATAAATGATAATAAAACCAACATTTTATCTATAGCAAAAATGACACAAGGCTAGGGTGATCACCCCACCAGCCCCCCTCCCCAAAGACTCCTTGCCACCTATATACGCTGTGCCTATTTTATAAACGGCAGCGATCGACAGACCCTTGATATTGTCACTTGTAGGCTAAAATTATATCAGACAAACACTAATCGACGTGATGATACGACACCACAGTCGACGAATAATGATAACCATTGTGAATAATGATAAACCGTGCGTGACATGTTTTTTTTTTATGGATTGTCACATTTGTTGTGTCTTCGGCGCCGCTGTGATCCATAACAAATGGAACATGGTTTCTTCTGAATATGTCAGGAAAACCATTTTTAAGCCAATATACCTGTACTTAATGTGCAATTGTTGCTTTATATGTATGATAAATTATAATTTTAACAGCTAAGTAAGATACTTAATAAGTCTATATAGTTCAATAAATAAAAAATTGAATCAAGGCCATAACGTTGAATATGACAGCGAATTTAAATATTTCATATACTCAACCCCCAGATGAAATTTGCCCAAAATGTTTGGCATCATAATTTTTTTCATATTTTTTTAAATACGTTTAATCAAAAAGAGTACAATATCGTGTAGCCAGTAGCCACCAAAGATGGTATAGTATTCATTCATGAGATTATGGAAGTATAAAGTAATATAATCAATATCAAATTTATGAGCGGGCAAGTTATACTTGTCGTCGATAAATTATGTTTATTTGCGATATAATGCATGGCTGAATATATTATTATAGGCGTCATTGTTATTATTTCACACAATTCCTAGTTATTATAGTTATTTGAAGTTAATGTTATGTGTATTGAATCGTTCATATATTTTACTGGTGTGTGTGTGTGTGTGTGTGTTGATAAATAATAATTAATAATGATTATAATTATTATAATAATAAATATTTGTCAATTATTATATTAAATTCAAGATAATATGTTATAACTAAATTAATTAAATTATTAAATTAATATAGATGGATTTGATAAATAATTAATATTGAGAAGGTAACTCAATACATTATGTATATATCATAGTACCTAGATACATTCTCTAATAACAAATAATTTTGAAATATTGTAATAAATACCTTAAATTCAAAATAATAAGTATGTATTGTAATGCGAATACTTTTTAGACAGTTGCATACTTTTAAAATAGGCAATATATTTTTGTTAAATAGCTGATTTACTAATTTCATTTATATCATTAAAGTGTATTAATCGTTATCAAAACATAACGTAATACCTTAAAAATTAATCAAACATAATAAACCATGATGTATTATTATATTTCACAAGTTATTATTCTAATCTATACAATAACAATAATATTTACCAGGAAACTATTTAATATTTAGGTTTTAGACTTTTTTTCAAATATTTTACCCTTTAGGGTACCAACTTGAACTGTGTTATTTTTAGATTTGTAAAGGTTTTTTATGGTTCGATCAAAGTTTATCCTTGTGCTACATTCTCTCATCCATTCATAAGATTGTCAGCATGTTCATGCCAGACTTCCAGAGTATCATGATTGATACCACATCATTCATGATATTGAAAACGTCTCAAGGTTTGCAATTCATTAGTGTCTTGGAAGGTATCTTTATAGTGGAAACCGGGACATGAAAGGCTTATAGTCTTAAACTATGCCTGGTTTTCCTGGTTCTAAAAGCTAATGAGAAGGCCACTGAGTTTAACAAAACGGATTACCTCTAATGACTTTCACGCCGAACGCGATTATACGCACTGTTTGTGCTTATATAGCGCCAGTTAAGCGCAATGATACTATGTTTTTACATTTGACTTTCGTTGAATTTGTGGCACAGAATCTAAACATAAATTCAAAATGATCACGTTTCAGTTAACAGGTTTTACTATCGACTACATCTGTGTGACTGTAGTCAAAATGAAACGATCTCTCTTTTTCAAAAATTAAGGAACAACATTAATTGTTTTTTCCCAGTTGTTTTCCGCATATTATTGTCTTAATGACTTTTGAAAGTCACGAAAAATATCATATCTTATATCTTAGCGTTAGTAATATAACATGTATGTATAATAATATTATATAGAACACAGAATACCTATTAAGAAGCTTTTATGTTACAAATAAATTCTTTGAATACCTCAGTAGTGACTTACACATTATGAATACTATTGTAACTACTTTGTAGAAAACATATTGATAAAATATGTAAACCAAGATCAAAATTAATAAAAAGTAGTTGATAAGTACCTAGTGAAAGTTATGAGTACATATTATATAAAGATACATACATACAGAAGTCTGAATAAAATCTTAAATTGAAATACTAATGTAGGAAAGAATGGATGTAAATAATATGTAAAAGAGGTTGTGAAGATTTAGTGTTTAGCTTGTCAGTAAATTTGTATTTACCCTGGAAGGATCCTGACAACTTGTCCAGGCAAGCAGGCCAGCAGACGATCGCCTGCCAATCATCAAAGATCGGCAGCCAATTGAACTGCTTCTCCGACTCGTTCTTGATATCCTTCGACTTGATTGGCATCCTGGTGGGTTTCTGGTGACTACCGAATGTTTGGGTCTCTCTTCCACTACAAAATATTAATATCGTATTAGTTTCGATTTTTATTTTTGATCAAAATAATGTTTCAATCCACTTTATATCAAAATTACGAACACCCTTAAAGTATAATATTTTAAAAAGTTTAATATATATATATAAAATAAGATTAGATAATTTAGTAGTTTTGGTTAATACACGTCTTATATTTGTCAACTATTGTTAGAACATAAACTATCGGCCAATCCGTTCCAATCTTATTTTAATGTGCGTATATTTATATTTTTGATTGAGAAGTTTTATAAAATATATTTAAACGTACCCTCCCAGAAGACTCAAGCTACAATAGCGCTGTGAACTTATAAATGAAACATATGAATATTTAAATACAAAAATAATTGTAAGTTCACTCCGAAGTAACTTCATTGGTTAGTTCTTCCCACAAGACACTCAACCCTGGACCTAATTTAATTTAAAAACATCCATTATGCTTATTGTACTTTTTTATGTATAGATTGTATAAATTCTAGATTAAAATAAAAATAAAAATAAAAATATTTAAACGTAATGTAACAAAAATCGTGGTGTCATTGTTTTGTAGAAAAATGGCCGTTGCTGGTTCGTCCAATTATAATTGGTGTTTCTTGTTGAGGAATTAGAACTTAATGGGATTTAACCGTTTTTTTTTATCATTATTTATACTAGTGATTTTTTGGATGCTTAGTCTTCAACTGCTTCTAGTATTATAAAACCTTAAAAATAGAATAAAATGGTGATGATGGGGGCTGCTCTTTTGTAAGTATCTGAGTTTTCCTGAATTTCCATTATTTCTACATATGCAATCTTTATTCTATAATAATTGATAGTTGTCTAGAATACATGGAACGTTATTAATTGGTGATATTTTAATAGCATGCCCAGTAGTATTAGTGTTAGGTTAATAGGCAGGTGTCTAATTTTTAAATTAGAGATAAGTTTGTATTTAGATTGTATGAGGAGGATAAGCGACCAGTTGTTTATACAGGAAAGAGATAATTGTGTCATCACGGCGAAAAAGATTTGGTAATAGAGTCTTGAAAACTCGGTGGCATTTATAAATGATTGCCCATAGAAATATTTGTTATATATGAGAATTTATGAATCTGAAAGCCAGCCTTTAGTGCTGTAGTAATGGGAAGTTATTTTGAACCAAAATTGTGAAGCACTTCAATGATAACATTTTTAGGAATAGAGAGGTGGACCTTTGATAAGATAATAAGTTCAAATGGGCTGTTTTTTGTTCTTCCACTATTTGTTTAAAAAAAAATGCAAAGTTTATTATTAGACTTGTGTGATGCAGACATAATTTTTGTTCCTTCAGTTATGTGACTCATGCGACGATTATATATTATATTTGTTTAATTCCGTGCATTGAATTAAGAACTATAGATTGATTAATTTTAGGAAATACTAGTTAGCATTTTTCTTGCAAAACTTTTAACCTGAGTGTTTTTTTTTCGCTCATGATAATGTGAAGAAAGACTCATTGATATCATTAGTAGTAGATTAATTTTGAGATGAAATTGTTTTGGATTTTGGTATTTTAAATATAATTTTTTAGGATGCTGGTAATATTTTATTAACAAGAGATGGTTTAGATGAGATTTTTTCAAGTATCTAGCTCCGTATATTTAACTGAATGTCACTCATTATGATTAATTGCTGTCGCATTCTATATTATAATTGTGGAAGATGGTCATATTATCATATTACCAATATAGCTTGTGCTGCTGTAGCACTGTGTCACTTGTATCAAAAAAATTAATACACATATGTCATAAAGCGTGTTGCTTCATCAGGATCTTAATATGAATTGATAAATTAGTTTCAACACAAATCATAATTATAAGTTATAAACTGTATACAACGTTTGAATGATAATTCAACAAAAACTAAATAATTTTAAACTTCTAAAAAACCCAAAAAAAAACCTTGAAATATCATTTGATTTTAGTTCAGTTTTGGTCCCTAAAAAAATTGTAAACTTATCAATTCCGTCGATTTTGTATCGAAATTACTGGCTGATTCCTCCAATTACTGTTCATTGAAACTTTTCTCTTTTCTACTTAAAGCTGGGAGTCTTAACTTTTAACTCAAAATGATATGCCCATTTCACACATGTTTTTACAAACTGACAGTTACATACTTATGAACGGAATAAATGTCCAATAAAAAGTAAAAATATTTATTATAAATTTAAAGCTTAGCGGAATCGATAGATGGATGAAATATGTACAGTAGCCGATGAAATCAACATAAACCTTTTTTCTAAACAAAAAGTTTTGGCTAAATCAATAAATTCCCAAAAATGAAATAAATAATTTTTTACTTGGTTCCAGTTTAAAATGATATTCTATCTGGTTCTTATAATAGTTGTTTAAGCTATTTAAGGTTTGCAGATTTTAATTTCTGTTCAGAATCATCAATGGTGTAAATTAAAATAACATAAATAGGTATATAAATCAATATTTGGCCTAGTTTTTTTGCTACTAATTTACTAGATTGCGTATAAAAACCATTAGACAACATTTTCTAAAATATTACATTATTAACCGTGTTATCGCGCCGTAATTTGTTGTGTTATTTTATAAAGTACCTGCCTATAATGAATCCTTGGATAAGTCTATTAAGATTAGATGGTAATAATCTATATTATGTTATAAATTAGTTATAAAAAATCAAAATTATGGGTAACAAACTTATTAATACAGATGATTTTATATTTGTTTACCGAGTAAAGTCAAAAGTTTGATTAATATAGTGTAAATTTATTTAGGATAATCATTCCTAATAAAATAATCGAACAAAACGTTTATTATTAAAAACAATTTTACGTTTCGAAAGTATAATTTTAACAATGTTTAAAATTAAAAACAATTTAACATCATTATTCTGTTTACTTGAAAAAAATATTGCATATAATATTATAAAGAATGAAAAATAATAATTATAGCAATTAAATAAACTCAATGAAATAATTTTTTTTTTGACGTCCCATCAAAATGTCACAGTGAAAATATCTCAGTAAAAAAATTGCGATATAAATACTGCCAAAACCAAAATGTTGCAAGTAGTATGATGCTCTGATGCCCAGTTTTCTTTTGGTAGTATGTACGATTAGATGAAAGTCCTATAAGTACCTACAATAATACATTTCAGTGTACATATTACTACCTTTATCAGTAATCAGTGCAAATAAATAAAATCATAGCAGAAACTTAGGTAAATCTAGATATTGTATCATTCGAGTATTTAAAAGACCAAAAAAAATTTAAAGTTAACTACTTAAGTTTAATTTTTTCATTAATAAAAAATAAAGAAAAAATGAAAATGAAAATATTTTTTAAGCCCATAGGGTTTAATATGAAAAAATGTTGAGGTCGATTTCATTGGTCTGATTAAAATGTAATTCATACAACGTGATCATATAACCACGAGTATCAAATATTGCAAAAGTTGAAGCTAAAGAAACTAATATTGCAAAAACTACTCAACTTCGTACTTATTTTGAATTGGACACACATTTTCCATCACATTTTTAAAATTTACAAATAGATAGTTTTAGACTATTGTTTTAGACCACTCAAACCATCGTGAAACAATTTTTCCTCAGGAATAAAGCTTTATGTCTAAAAGTTGAATAGTATAGCTGGCTTTAAGCACAGAAAAAAAGACAGAGATTCTGCGAATATACTCAAAGAGATATTCCGTGATCATGAAAATTGAATAATTAAAAAAAAAAGAGAAATCTATACTAAAGTACACAAAGTAGCACGCTACTTGATATTCTACAATTAAAATCTGTGCTTCATAAATATATTTTTGTTAATAACTAATAATTAACTACACACGAACACCTTACAATAATTTTCCTCCCAGTCAGAAAAAAAATCCTGTATCCAACACAAAATCATTCTTTTGTTAAAAGGCGGGCAAATGGGTACCACTCTGCTGCACACAATATAAAGTATCATGTAGCCGTGTAAGCCACTGTAATGGATGTGTTAAATTTGAATTCAATAATATAAAATCTTTGAAAACAAAATAGGATTCTAAACGACTTTGTCAGTCTGTATTACTAGGTATAAGTATGTACATATATTTTGTGATATTATTTCTATTATAGTAATTTATTTTACTATTAGTAAAATAGTAAGTTGGATTAATTATTGCCGAAAACGTTTCATTTGACATACTTTAAAAGTTTAAAAGTTTTTAGTACCCCACGTACCTGTAATATTTTTAAATTACAAAAATATAAATAAAATCGTTATTCTCCATTTCAATATCTTATTTTTTGAAATGTTAACTTGAAACATTTACTTAAAAAAATAGTATTTATATAGTTTGAAGAGTTTTTGGTAAAAATATGATATTTTCAGAAACCTTGTTTTATATTTTCAAGCTGTTCGACATATGAAAATTTTTTTATTGCTACTTATAGACAAACATTTTAAAAAGTGTATATCAAATAGCTCAAAAAGAGAAAAAAATATTTTTTAAGTTAAACCACATTATACAGAAATGAGAGTAGTAGGGTAGCTACTAAGTATCTAAGGTTATTTGTTTTTGAATTTCAGCAAAATAAGAAAACTGATTTATGAGAAATCGTTACTTTACGTGACATATGAATATTTAATGTCGAAAAAATTTGAACTACATGTACTCATAAAAAATTATTGTGAATTTACTCTCAAATTTTTTTTTAAATTACGACAATGACAACTTAAAATGAACCCTGATTAAATTTTCAAGTTTTTGACCGAGCGAAAAATTAATTATCAACAATAGTTTTTAAAAAACCTAATAAATTAAAAACTGGTTTTTCTTAAAAATTAATGTTTTTTCTTCAATTGTTTTATTTTTCCAGATGGTTTTGGAATATATAAGAATTTTCAATTTTAACCCCTCAAAAGTACCAATGAAATTCAAAATAAAATAAGTTTCTGAATTAGAAATTCTAAGCATTATTTTGACTACATATCATGTACATATACACAAAAAAAAACACGTATCTTGTAAAATCAATCAATACATTCATCGCTCCTCTAAAAATCCAAAATATGATAGGTACAATAAGATTTGTTCATTACTTTGTTTCTAATTATTAACTATATGTCTGCGAATTTAGTACAGTAGTAATATTAAATTTAACTACAATATACCTAGATCTAATATGTATGTTATAAATTAGGTGTATTTTTACATATTTCCGACATCGCAATATTTTTGTATTTGTGACATTTTTACAGCGACGTCATTTCCGCGACATTATGACGTGGGTTCATTTTTTCTCGTTACATTTAATCATTTGTTTGTATTTTCTCAAGTACGTTAAATATAATGAAATCAATTTTATTCGAATTTAACTTGATGTATTTATTTTCCTGGGTAAAGTTGACAAAACTTCTAAAATCTTTTCCGCCCTTTGTTAAAATAAGGTTTATATAACCTTTGTTTCTACGCGTAATTTCTTCATTTAAATATTTCCTATCATCAACAGTGTATAATAAATTTGCACAGTGTAATAAATGCTCGTTATATTCTGGAGTTGTGTGCATGCATATTATTATTTTGTACGTGCTCATCGTTGATCCATTATGGCGTTAACTGTTTTATAAATTCATATACAAACATCATGTTTGACGACTTGTACCTTTTACTATATGTCACAATTGAATCGTAGTTAAATTTAATATATCAAATGCATAAGTACTCCGTCGATAAAAATATACATCTTACACCAATGGTACACCAACACCTGCCCTTATTTTTGCTAGACGACACTTGTTGACAGCTTTAAACACACTTCATATACTAACGTAATCACATAAGGTACATTTAGATCATTGTGTTTTATGTCATGTTTTGCTCAGCATATGGATATCCAATCCAGCAAGAAAGCTTATAATATTAACCTTTCAAATGGTCGCCACATGTGATAAGCCTAATTTAATTCCTATTTCTCACATTTTCAGTCACGAAAAGTATATATTATTGAAATGAATATATTATTATACTTATATAATTACGTTGTATGCTGCAAATAATAATTTATTAAGTGTATATACACAGTGTCGAACTGAATGGAGCCCTTTGGTAGGCAATGTGCGAAAATCCAATTTGATGCATACTTAATCCCCGATTAAAAACTGGCTACTAATAAACAAAGAAAACCAACTTCTACTAAATATATTAATATTTCTCCTATAACCAATAGCAACCATTTATAACCAAACATTTTCTTCACAAATCTCAAAAGGTTAGATTAAAAAATGGAGCTGGGGATAGGAGGATGAGAAATACATTACAACCTATTCTCGTACCTACCAAATATACAAAAAAAATGTCATTCAAATCGGTAGAGCAGTTTCGGAGGGGTGCGATCACAAGCACGGTGACTTATGTGTATTATAATTATTCTAAGGAAAAAATATAAAACTTAAATAATGAAAATTCTGTGCATACAGAATTCTATGAATTTATACAAGTAGATAAGTGTATTGTACAATATTTTTCCAAACATTTATACGAATTGTTAACTATCTTCAACACTCTTATCGTAAGATTAGACATTGTGAAAAATATTAAGTACCTATTTAGAGTTAAGTTATAAATACATATTTAGATAAGTTTTTGTATTTTAATACTTTCTAAGTAATTGTATATTTTCTTGAATAAGTATTTGACAAAAGTAATTTAAATTCCATTTAAATACTTTTAGTGTTGATGTATACACTATACGGTGTTTTGGACAGATAACTTAAAAATAATCTGGATAAAATAACAGATAATGCGTTGAAAATTTATCTACATTAGATAAAAGGTAATTGAATACAACATTATCAAGATAACGCACTACATTGCAATTACAACTAATTACAATGTTAAAATATAGAATTTTAAAAAAAATTATAAGATATTACAGTACTTACGAATAATTACATTTCGACGTTTATACTATAATCAAATTGTCCAAACAAAAGTGACGCTTTGGTATGATTTGAACATATCCAATACTCCCCAAATCTCCAAAGACATATTTCATTTAAATTATAAAGTAACTTTAAGAGGACATGTAAGAGCATGTGCTGTCTCCTTCAAGTATGATATAGCAAATTTTTGTTCACCAGTTTCAATAGTGTACAATTAGCTTTGATATAAGAATGACTTAACCTATCAAAAAATGTGACGATAGGGTTAGTATCTAGATATGAAGAGCCCCACAGAGCCCCACAATAGGCTCTTACTGATATAATTATTTTTAAGTAAGTTATGATCGTTTTAAAAAAGTACTAATAATTGATGAAAAAAGTAGGTGTAAGTTTTTGAGCTGTAATAATTGATTTTAAAGTTTTAACAGAAGCTCACAATATTAATTAAAACATAGAAGTGATATACATTTATTTTTTAATACAATGAATACTCAACAATTATTCTGCATACTATACTATAGTTTTTTTTTTTAATTTCCGCTAAACATCTTACAAGAAACCTCGCAGTACCTATTATATTTTTGTTTTTTGTTTTTTTCACCTTGCAACATTTTTTTTTACCTAGGTACATTAATTTAAAAAAAAATTTATAAGGACCAATCGGTCAGTTTCTTGAGTTATATCAAAAACCAAAATCAATTTTGTCAAAATTTGGTTTTCCCGGCACTTATGAACATAGACTTATAGAAATAGACGGAACATTAGGTATGATAGCGCGTGCAATTGTCCTCTTGATCGGGCACTATTGAAGCTATGTATTGGCTATCCTCAGAGCAGAGGACATTTCTCTCACTCTTATGATAAAACTCATGCTATCTCTCTTAATCCGTTTGGCACGACCACGCCTCCCAGTCCTCGGGCCTAATGTTCCGTCTATTTCTTTAAGTCTATGCTTATGAATGCTCTTAACTGCTAATGATTTAAAAATGTTTACCTCCCGAATGCATCAACTAGATTCATTTCCCTATTTGAAAAATGTATGAAGTTGAAAATCGAAGGACTATTTCGACTAGTTATCGTGTACACAGTCACAAAAAAAATCACATATTGTAAAATCAATACATTTATCGCTCCGTTCAAAATCTACAATTATAATGCATACACGTATTTATAACCATATACCTAGTTAATATTATTTATTACTTTATACAAAATTACAATATAGATTAGGTAAATAAATTCAAATAGTAAAAAAGTAACATTCAACATTCAATGCCTATTAATATATTGAACATTTTAATTATCTGGACACTTAGTTTTATTGTTTAATGAATTAATGACTATTTATTGAAATAAAAACATAATGATCAATGCAAATAATAAAATCAAAAAAAAAGTTGACTACATATTTTGTTTGTTTTTAAACATATACTAACATTTCACAATTACGCAGTACAGATGATGCCTTGTGATTGAATTGTGGCATTGGAGCATTGTTTTAAATTTTAAATTCTAAAAATCAAGCAAAATTAATACAAATTTTATTTAATTATCCACAGATAATCAGATATCAATTTTATGTATCTAGAATCTAGATACGTTAAAAAAAATACTTCGTATTTGGATAACGCATGACACTGAATGTATGATTTGTATCTCTATTCAATTATAAAAATGAAAAGTATCTTTTTACAAGATTTAATATATGTCATACTTATTCAAGTATTGAACCATTTCATTTAATATACTAAGATTATAATAGTAATAGTTAATAACGAACCAAGTTAAAATTAAAAAAAAAACTTTATTTGAACAAATTACAAAAATTAAATAAGTACAGTACATTTTAAATTATATTCAAACACCAAATATTATATTAATAGAAGTATTTCGAAAACGTGTATAATAGTATAAATTACGAACACGTGTATAATAAAGTACACAAATGCAATTGATCACGTATGGAAATAATAATTAGCATCGATACAAACGAGTAAATAATCAGCTACCTACTATAGTATATATAGTAATGTTTATTTACTTCATATTATTAAACGATTTCCCGATATTATTTAATTACCTAAAGTTTAGTATCGACACGCTTAGGCATATGGACCAATGCTTATTGTGCTCGTTTTAATATCGTAATTCATAGGTGATCGTTCGGTATAATCTTTGTTTGGTTGCATGCCCATTGTGGAATTGTCCATAATCATTATTCCATAATAGCTTCGAACATCAACCAAATAATATATTGATACGGTGCTCAAATGGATTAAAATTCTGATACTAAATCCATTCACATTGTGAATAGCAGTAATGCCAAAATTGCTAAAGCGTTTGGTTGTTCTGAAGAAACGATTTTTTCTGCCCCGCCAGTACAAGAAATAAACGTAGATATCTGTCCCCTTCTAAATACAACAGATACTTTAAAATAAAGATTTCATATTATTGACACTATCTATCAAAAGTCACTAAATATGCGCATAGACATTTAGAACGTCACATTATTCTTAACAAAATGAATAGTGATCATTTTTTGCAAACAATTCGACTAGGTAAGTTTTTTTAGTTTTTCCGAGTCATTAAACGTATTTGTTTTAAGCTTTAAAGACATTGTAGGACATTTTTACGAGGAAACAGTTAACGAATATAATACGTAGGTGCATTATTTTTAAGTCTTTCGGGTAATGATATTGAATCATCATTGTTATACTCTCCTAGTCGATAGGTATATTTCATAAGCCTCACCTAAATATTACCATTTTGTCAGATATTCCAATCATGGCATGGATACAATAATAATAATAAAATATCCATGCCAATTACTTCATACCTAATATCAGTGTAATACAATTTTTGTATAACTCTTTTGATTTACTCTACCCGGTCGGTAATCGAGAAACCACGTGCTAAGTCTTTTGTGCACAATATGAATGTTATAGCTTCCAAGCATACAGTCACATGCGTTCATTCAGTGTTCTTAACTCTTGCAGCTCTTAACATGTAAAATGTAAAATGTAAAATCATTCGTTGGATGTTTATATTGTTAATACAATATATTATAGTGAACCCGCCAAATGTTCAGTATATACCAACAGTCAATCACATTATAACCAGTAAGGTTGACAATCAAAGACGTATAGAATTCCCATGTGAATCTTAATAAAACACAAACTAGAAATTCTTTTTAAACGCCAATTCGGGTATCTGTAAAACTCAGTTTAAAATTAACTATTTATTTTAAAGTTGTGATAATGTTTGTTGATAACTCATTAAATTATATTAATATTAAATGAACTTACAACAAAATATAATTGCACTTGTTCATTCATTTGATTTGTAGGCACATCTTATGTAACTAAATTGTATTGATGTAAGATAAAATATAAAAATGTATTTTAATGTTTTCAAATAATGCTAATAATATTTAAACATATTCTATTTGTTTTTCATTCTTGTGTTTATAATGGTTTGATTGAAAAAAAAACTGTACTCGACAGTTAAAACCAATAACTTCAAAATTAATAATTATAGCCTACCTACGTAGATGATGTAACCGAATATAGGTTCACAATAAATAATATTGTATTATATTATATTTATTCATTTATATTTACATATATTTTAATAACTAGATATTGAATTACCAAATAAAAAACTTGAAATCCAAAATATTAATATTAAAAAGTTTGTTGCATTTCTTATGTCAAGCATTTCTATTTATATGTGTCACTTCACTCAATAACCTGATATGAGTTAAAAAATGTTTGCTACTGAATATTCGCATACGTGGTGAATTCTTTATTAGTGATGTCATAGAAAATCTTTAACCATTTGTACATTTCCAAACAATCAATGTAAATACTATTATTTATTTTTAAATGTTACTTTCTTTGTTCACTCAACACTAAAATAATCATTTTTTAACATTTAATATTAAAATGATTTAAGGAATCACAACTATAGTTTAATGTTTAATGTTGTTGCACTTGCCAATATTTACAGTATTGTAAATAGTTTAAACCAACAAACTTATTCAGTATTTTGTGTGTATTTGATTAATTTTACCACAAAGGATTAGAAATGTATTTTTAAAAAACTTTCAAATAAAATCATAAAGGTCTAAGGCTTTTTGATCTTGAGTTATGATTTTTGTTTTACTTTTGTTTAAACCTTGTCGAGTTTAGTTTTAAAATAATTTTTTTATTCATGAAAACAATCATTTTTGTTTACACATCAATTTTAGTCTTATATAATAGTTGAGGACTTCTGAAATGTATTTTTACATCATTATAAGTGCCTGCATTCATATTGTATGTTATTATATAATAAATTATATCATTGATACTTAACAAAAAAAAATCATAACTAATCGATATAAAAATGTAACACTGAATAATAACTATTTTATATTTATTAGTTTATTACACTATTGTCCCACATATATAGTATAGACGTATAGTATAATAATGTATTAGGTTCTCAGCTGATTCTGAATGTATTGATTATACAATGATGTTTTTTTTATTATTATTATTTGTGGGGCAGTAAAAATTCATTGATTTTCTACTTCAGCATTTTTTCTGGTTCAAATTACGACAAAATGTATCAACATATTAGACATTTTCAAATTATTTTGTAGTTATAAATTATTAACATAAATGTTCACAATAAAACCAAAAATCTAAAAAAAATGTAAACACAATCCTTTTCGGCCGATATTTTAAGTTCAAGTTCAGACAAAATTATATATTTAAACGAAGAATAACAATGAATTTTAATTATTTTGTTGTTATTTAAAAATATCATTCATGATTTTTTGAAAATTTTAAAGTATATTACTATATTTTTGACACACAATAATATTTTTAGTTGCAATTTAGTAACATAGACTGTTAGACTGTTTTTGATCAGACTTATTTTTCGTATACAGTGATTTTATAATTTAATTTAATTCAATTTTAACACATTCATTACAGTGACTCCACTAGACACATAACGTACCTACGTCAGGTATACTTTCCCATATTTTACTATTCAGTGGCGATGATAAACTGTATACCCATTAATCTCCACATTTCAAAGTGAAAAATCACACGCTATATTTGAATACAGCACAGTTTTCTATATTTGAATAGTATGGTAAATTAAATTAATTTTTTTTTTAATATAAAACATTTAATAAAATACAATTAGTTAAACTATTGAAGACTGGCAGTGAACCACTGCCGAATGTATTCTACCAATCGCTGTTTTCTGGAAAACCTTCCTATTTATAAATCGTAACCTGAATCCCACTATATTAATATACTAAGTTGTACACCAAGCCATGCATATTTTGATAGTTAAGTTGGACCAACATGCCAATCTCATATGCTAATGCATTCAGACAACTCGCCCCTTTCGGCTTTCATACCCAATAAAGCGTGGTTATACGATATTACCTACCCTACCCAGAAACATATTGGTTAGATTTCCCAGATTACGAGCGACTCAATAATCTTATTCCTGTACAATGTACACACATTTAAATTAGATTTTTGCGTTAAAACTGTGTTGCAAAATCTGTGACTTATCTACTTCTTTAATGCCCTTATTTAAATACATACCAATGAAAAACAATAATTATCTGAACTTGACTAAACTCAACCCAACCTCCACGCATTGGTAAAAATTAAGTCAAATTTTAGTTAGAGGGTTAGTTTCATTTATAAATAAAGCTTATATTATATACCTATTTATAAACAAATTTTATAAACAAATTCACATAAATAAACCATCTACTCTCGATGTCTTAAATATATTATATGTTCTATTTTTTATAAATACGATGTATACTTTGAGAAAATAAAATAAAATGTATATTTATAAAATTCTGTAAATAACCAAATATAATAATATTTCTAGAACCACAAAAAAGTAATGTGTTTAACTTTACTATAGTTTTCATAGAATAAATTAAATAAGATATAATATTTTTAATTGTAAATTATTTTCAAGAAAGATACAGTTCGGGATCAAGATAAACAATCAACTCAAAATAGAATCCAATCTATAAATAATCTATAAATAATGTACTGATAAAAAAACATCTTTGTAATATAATATCCTAAATTGTTTTAATATTTATTTTGTAAATTTTTTGAAACAATAATTCTATGATTTAACTATAACGAAGCTTACAAATGTAGGAAGTTTCAAAAAATTCACTGATACTCTAAAATCTAAATTAATAAAACCAATAGAGAAATTAGAGAATTGGGTAACCTTGAGCAACTTCAATAATATTGAAGATTCGTTCTGTTCCAATTGTACCACATGATACAGTAAACAGTAATACGCTTTTAAGTACAAAAATGTACGAAACATTTTATAGAAAATAGTGATTCATAAAAATAATACATTACACAATATCATATTTTGATTTGCTTAAATAAAATATTTCATCGAAATGGGTGAACTATTAATTTTAAAATATTTTTCATTGTAAGAGTACACGTATTTGGTGAAAATCATATTGATAATAATAACAAATATGTGTAAATACTTAATATTATATCAACTAGTAATATTACTTTATATAAAGCACTTAAATAAGTGATTTTTTTTACTTATTTTATATTTATGAATGTATTTTTTGTTAGTGCTCATTTTACACATTTGTTTGGATATTAATCTTGGCCTAAGAAATATATAACGTTTTATGAACATGAGATAACTGGGATACTCAAATGTATATTTGTATATTGAATAGAAGTAAAACCACTCCCTGTCAACTGCACCATTAAAGAAAATCATATTATGACAATTTTAACATAATCATTACTTATAAATTTATTTACAACAATAATTGTCTAAAATATAATTTAGTTATATACTATATTATATAGTATGTGTGTTATATATCTGGGCCAACACCAACTTAAATTAAATGTTTTTAAATTACAATATGGATTTTTATAAGTTTTATTTGAGACTTGTCAGTTATTTACCTAGTTCAATTTTTATAAAATACAAATAAAAATACAATATGTATGTATTTTCTAACGTTTTACAATAATACACAATTCATTTTTTCCTCCTGAAAATTGTGAACGATATGATCTTTGATGCTATGAATTATGATAAAGCTAAGATTGAAAAACAATTCTGTGTATCTACAAAGTTGCCTAAATAAATTACACATACAACGTTTTTGTCGATTTCAACTTCACATTTTTATACCAGATTATTTATTGTTTATTTAACTTGTTTTATCTTTAGTAATTTTTAATACATATATTTCTATGTTTTTATATACTGATATATTCTAATTCATACAACTATGGTTATGCAATGAATCATGTATAATATCATGATCTTTTCATTAGCATCGGGCCATATCTCAAGAAACATGTTTATTTTCAATGATTTATGCCTTTATATTGAACATGTAAACTGAATTTTGTATATTAGTAGTTGAAAAAAACTGGAATTTTGTAAATTTGTAGTATTCCGTATTATTTTATTAAGTCTGGAAAAGTTTTTGAGATATTTTAGATCAAGAAATTATTTTTTTGTAACGACTTCATTAGATTCGACGCCAAAAGTATTATCTTCGTTCAATTTCTTTATTATTTCCATTGTTTTATTGTCTGGCTGCTGCTGAATAAGTAGTGACTATAAAAGAAGCGAAAAGTTAAAATAATAATAAATTATTGCTTGGATATTGTATTTAATAAATATCAGCTTGAATATATTATTATAAGAAACGTTCGAATTTTTGGTGAAAATATTTTTTATACCACTATATAGTTTCATATTCTCAACTTATGTTTATGTTAAAATAAGTATAATGTTAATGTTTTTTTTTAAACATACTGTTTAATAGGTACCATAATAACTAATAACTATTAAATTATAAATAAAATATTACTCTAAAAAATGAGATAGGTTTATCTATATTTAAAGTTTATGTATAATATAGCTACTAAACCGATAATATATTTTGTTTTTCATACCTAACCTAGGTGTATATTTCTAAATAACACAAATAATTCTTAACATACAATTTAATGACGATGAATCGCAAGCTAATGTGCCTAAAAATGATAAATCAAATTAAAGTAGGTTGCTTGAATTTCAAAGCACGTTTTACACATGATCATTAGCATAGGTACTTTTAACACCTGTAAATAGATCAGACTATTTGTCTGAAATAATTCTGTTCCCATAATATTCATGTAATTGCATATGCAATTAATATTTCTAAACTATTAACCTAGCCTAACCTTCATCACTCTAGTTTTTTAATAAACGAACATAAATTTATAATTAATTTTAAATATAAAATAAAGGGTTTATTGAAAACATTTGGATCACAGCAAAATAAAGTAATAAAATAATCCTATTTGTACCTACCGTATTATATTAACTATAAATATTAAAACATACTAAAAACTAAAATTATAAATTTAAAATAAAATAAAAACCTTAACCCAAAAACACTTGGTGGTGATAGCATTCATGATTGATTAGAAAGAAGCCAAAAGGTTTTAGATGTTACTTCGGAAGACACAACGTGTGTAACTCGATTTCGTTTAACTATTATATTTTACACTTAACATACCGTTACAAATAACTATGAATAATATAACAAAGTAAACCTTAAATAAAGTTGAAATCAGAAATTTGTTTATTTAATCAAGCAAATAAAGCAATTTTAAGGACAACAAATTAAGAGAAAAAGCACTCCATTGATCTCTAGTCTAACTTTATAAGTTCAAACCATATGGAAGAAGTTACACGATATAGGCTCAGAATTGGTCATACAAGGTTATTTCGTGAGTACCCAATGGCCAAGACTGGACCCCTATAATTGTGTCCATTTTGTAACGTACAAATGACCGTCAAACATATTTTCGTTGACTTTCCAAATTGTATAAAGGCCAGTAAAGACTTTCAAATACCAGCGAATCTGTATAAAGGAAATAAATCTTTTTCAAATGTAAATAGAGTTATTTATTTAAATAAAAAATAGAAATATGTTAATTCATCTAACATGAATTATTTAATATACTTGAACATGCAGAAGATGTTCAAAAATTATAAAAATGTATTATCAATGAAACAAATTAATTACAATTATTTTCTTGTTATTTTTTGATAATAAATTATAAAGACCAACAAATATCTAGACACCTAGCATTCTCAAATTGTACGTACTATATTACTATAAGTATGTGAAAAAAAGCCTTTTATTTTATTTATTTGTTGTATACATTTTTCAACAACTTTTGCATAGAAAAAATTTAATTATCAAGAAAGCATGAAATTATATACACAAAAATGGATAAAGTATAATGCAAAGAAAAAATTGCATAATATGCCTTATTATAATGACAGAAAAAAAATTGATATTGTGTTTAATGAAATAATGCAGACATGGACTATTTTTTAAATATTAAAATATGTTAATATATTTTTAGGACTAGTTCAACATTTCTATTAAATTTGAACGAAAATAAAATATCAGAAATATAAAATTTATAGAATCATCTTCTTTTAATTCAAATTTATCATAACGATTCAAATGAGAATGGTATATGTATATATAATATATACACAAATGTAGAATATTATTTTATTTTATTTGTAAATAATACTGTAGATATATTCACTTTTATAATTAATAAATGATAAAATTATATTTCATCACACATTTAGTTAAATCATATTTTTCTTCAATACTTGATGAATAACTGAAAATTGCAATAAGACATAGTAAGCAAGTGGAGTATTAAAAATAGGAGGTACACAGTAATTATAGTCATTTAAATATTAAATAGAACGGAAATGTATTTTAATAACAAATATATTTAAAGTATTCTTTAAATTGTTATTTTAATGACAGTTATAGCTAAATAAGTTTACAATTGTTGTAGACAATTACATATGAGGTACATATGCCCTACTGGATATTTTCTTTAAAATTGAATATTATGCAGAGAACGTTATTTCAAACATAAATGTAAATTATATCAAAAATTAAAAACCCTATTATTCGTTGAATCAAATTATAACTTAATTTTTTTCTAAATAATAGGCACTTCCGTTATACATTGCCAATATGGATGTTATCCCTCAAAGATTTACTAATTTATAAACTGACGACTAACACACATATATTATATATGTATGCATATTGGATTTATACATTAATAATTAGTAAATCCTCGTGAGACGTTTTACCAAAAACCTTATAAAGTATGCCATCAAAATATATTATATTTTAGCTATATTTAAAAAAATAACCAATTAAAAATTAATCGAATTTTGTCATCAATGAAACATTATGCATAAGTATCTTACATTTTTAAAATGTATGATAAATAGGTACATATTATTTGATCTAATATAAATTTTGTGGACAAACAGAGTGAGTGAACTAAACCAGTATAGACGTATTTATGATTTTCAATGTTTGATGGATGGTCACAAAATGTTTTTATTAGTTACATATAAATAAAAACTTCATAATATGGTATCAATCACCCTCTACTAACTAGTTTATAAATAAATCGAAAATTAATGGATATAAGAATTTGAAATATAATATATAACTAAAAATACACATTTTATAGTTACCATACAAATTATTATATAATAATTCTGCAATAGACGTTTTTTAACAGTGCATACGAAGATTGGCACTTCACAGTCACAAATTTCAAATAAATTATTACGCCCTGTTCTTATACTAATATATTATATAAATACATGCAATTCATATTTCACATACTTCATTTTTTAAACATGTCAATAAATTGTATTCCAGTTAATGAATGTGTAAATGTTTTAGTAAATGTTTATGAATAATTTCAAAATATTAAATGTTTGCATTTATTCTTTGTTGCGTAATTTCATTATATTTGCATGTAGTACAATACTAACAAAATGGTTTTAATTTTCTTGATGTTTAATGTGTAATTTAAGGTATCGTATAGTATATAGGTAAGCAAAATATAAATTAATTTTACATAATAATGTTAGAAAATGTATGTACCTATATGTCATTAAATACATTCAAAAACCGTATGGCGTAATTACTATAACAACGAATTAATCATCAGGACTCATAAAAACAAAAATGTTCAACGAATACTAAATTTTATATTAGGTAATCATTAACAGATGAGGGGTTTTCCCTTCGTAAAATACGTTTTGCTTAGTGTGTCTGCGTGTTTGGTACAAAATTAGAAATTCATAAATACTAAAATTGAGGAATTCATCAAAATTGTTTGCAGTAACTCTATTTCAAACGAGTTTTTCCTACCTATTTGTTATTTATTAATTTTTACATTTTATTGGAGCGTAGGTTTATCAAAAAATATTATCGTCCTTTAAAATCAAATAAATATTATGATTATTCAATCATAATCTTTAAATTTCAACCATAAATCAATTTACTGTGGGAATTACAGTAACCCTCATAATTTAATTGTATTTAATAATTATTATTTGCACATTGGACCCCGCTGAATTCATCAATTAATAAACCACCTATGAGACATTTTTGGACAGTTGTACACTAGTGTACATAAAAGATGTAGGTGTATAGATTTATTTCAGTGTTCATATTCAAATATTCGAATTAACACTCACAAATACAATAATTAATAACTATACTATTTGAACAGAAATATATAACGAAATCATGGTCGCTTACTTTGGACGACTGAATTGCTTCGAAGTTATGGTTGATTTTTTAACATCGCGATGAGTGTTTCAATTGAAATTGCACAATTTAAAAAAACCGGAAAAATCGAAACCTAAAACGCAACAACGGTTGCAGCCGATCTCAAAACATCGGAAAAAAAACGTATTTACGAAAAATGGAGTCGGACGGGGGAAAACACCACCGAATACTTCCGAACACGCCACTCGACTGACGTGAAAAACCACGAGGAAATCTCGCGCATACCCGAACGTGAGGGACTGTACAAATATTGTGGAGCGGCAGCGCGTAGTGTCACGGGCAAAAACAAAACACAAGTATTCAATGTGTTTGAATTATTATTGTAACCGAAAGGTTTAGTTGATTCTGTTTAAATTGATATCAGCTGTAATATTGGAAATAAGATCATTACACTATTTTTTGATTTATCAATTTAGTACTCTTCCGGTAAATGCTCATCAAATCCAGCCGATTGGCACCTACGTAATAATGTGTCATAATAGTTCATAAATAATAATTTCACTCGGTATAAACCATAATTTTAACATTGTAATAATAATATATAGGTGATTTATTTTCATCCTTTAAATAATTGCTTTTGTAATTATATTACTTATTATACGTAGATATATTTATTTTTTATTTTTTCTTATACGTGTATATTTTTTGTTTTATCTTATTATCTTGATATTAGTATTATATTTTAAATTGTCTTGTGATTATTTTTTAATGTCATTCAGTCAAATAGGTATAAGTCACAAATGTAATAACTATATAAATTGTTACTGGGTTCATCCTATTTAAATAAATAATACATAAATAGTATAACGGTGTAATGACCAATGCAATTTTTAAATTATAAATAATTATTTTACAATGGAATCTGATTGGCTGTACAGAACAATCAAATTAAACCAATCA
Source organism: Myzus persicae (assembly GCF_001856785.1). NCBI lineage: Eukaryota > Metazoa > Arthropoda > Insecta > Hemiptera > Aphididae > Myzus > Myzus persicae. The sequence goes on from NW_019103870.1 coordinate 100,607, forward strand.
CAATTAATACTAATGTGTTTTATCAAACTTAATTCAATCACATACAAATATTTTTAGTACTTACCTAATATTGAAACCATAGTAAATACATTTTACACTCTCTTTATTTTTATATTTACATAATTGTATAGTGTATACATATTTGTAAAACAAATAATTCAATAATATTTCATTGTACTTGTACAAATGCAAATGTAAGTGTGTATTAATATTTTATAGGGCATTACGAGTCTCTACCTTAGTATATACTCAATGTGTATTGTTATCACATTATTTAGTTATTAAATTATTGATTGTATTTATATTATAACTACAGAATTATTGCTCTTACACAATAATTTTAATAGAACAATACCTGCTATGACTATATATTATGGTAGGTACACCGAACACTTCACATTTATTGTTTAGAATAGGTATCGGCGTAATGGTTGGTTAGTACAAGCAATTGATGAAAGATTAATTATATTTATGTACCTGTTCATTATTATACTAATATTCCATTATTTTCATACATAATGTGTTCAGCAGTCAAAGTATTTATTATTATTTATTACAATTCATTTTGAAACAAAATGACAAATAATATTTATATATTCAACTTTATGCAGAATAGGACTAATCTTATTTTTATTTTATTTTAATCAGATACAGCAGCTGTATGAAACAAATCGTAAAACAATAAGGCCCGAGTCACAGATTATTTAACATACATGTATAATGTATCAAATACATATTATATTATTATATTTAAATCAATTTTTTATTCCATAAGGTAAATTTCAATAGATGGTACAAATTCTTGTTATCTTATTAATATTTATTATAGGTAATAGCAATAGTTAAAAACTTCCTTTTAAAAATATAATACCAAAAACGTTATAGTCATCGTAATAATATGATTATTGAGATTTGAGAGTGTTACGTGTAAAATGCAACGTCATTGCTTTAATGTCACTTACTTTGAGTATAAAGGATCCTTAACCACATGCTATGTAAATGTGTTGCATTGATTGATTAAAACTTTTAACTTTTTTCTGTACGGGGATGCTTGTGTCCCGTTATCTATAAAAACCAATTTAATTTATAATAATAAAACTACAGTTACATATTGTAATATGACTACTGAATAGAAGATCAATGTGCAAAGTAACGAGCAAAGAATTTTAATTATGTAAATATGGTAAATATTATTTTTAAATTGCATCTAAATCCTTCATCAACAATTGTTATTGAAACCTATATTTGAGTCTTTTCATGTGAGAGAAATTCAAATGATTTTTGTCTGCCCAGATAATTTAAATAATATTCAACGAGTAACATTTTGTATTCTATATTTATAGTTTTTTAAATAACTTTATTGACACTTTTAAGTCTACCGCACACTCTAAAGTCGTTATATTTCCAGAAAGTGAACGCTTTGTCACGTAACGTAACTTTTCTTAATTTACCAATCTATCAAAATTGAGTGGTTTAATGTTTATTTTTCATGCAGCTTATTTAAATTATCTGAAATTGTATTGTGTTTAAATAAATCTCTTATTTCGAGTGTTATTCGAAGTTAAAAATATTTTTTTTTTGTGAATTTAACTTTATCACTAACTATGACTGCAAAAATAAAAATAAATCTATTTTATAAATGTATTATTATTTTTATGAGGCCACAAAAAATTTAATTTTCACTGTTTTCACTATGGAATTATTATACACTTAACACGTTACAAAACGATTATTTTAGTCAAGATACGTCATATTTAGGTACTTATAGCTTATCTTTATTTATACTGAAAATAAATAGCAACAAGGTTTCACTTTTGTTTGTTATGTTGATAAGTATTGGTCGAATTATTAGTTAAATTTAGGGGATAGTCAGTGCAGACCTTAAGGTCACCTAGACCAATATAATATATTAATGTAGAGAAATATTGACCCAAATAATTAAAATGTTATAAAAAAAAAAGTTATTTAGAAATATTTTAAATAAATGTATATTTTTTAGGCTAATATGTAATAACTAAAAGGGGCTATAACATTCTAATGGGGCTAAAGCCTCCACCCAATCCCCCCCCCCCCAGTTGTACCTGTCTATTCTGATGCAGCTAATAAATTTGCGGTTCCTGATTCGCAACTATAATGTGAAAACTGTTTTCAATGCGCTATTAGTTCCACAACAAACGAAAATAAAAAAATATCAGTAATATGTACTTTGCAAATCTTTTTTATAGTAGGATACACTAATGTTATAATTATAATTTCTATATTTTTGTTTTGACTCTTTGAAGTATACACTATACATAGAGTGTGATGCATTATATGCCTAATTAGGTGTCTCACTAAATGTTTGTAAACAATCTGATCTATTTTATGATATAAATGTATAATACTTAGGATAAAATCATGATATACAGTAAATGAAAAACTTAAAAAAATATATATATAATATGTATTATATATCTTCATATGTCTTGTTATCTATTTAATCGCATACATCAAAAGGTTCCTTCCAGTAATGGATGAGAAAAAACATTTTTCAAGTACCTAATAATATATTATAAGATCTTTAATTTAATAATGCAATTTTTCTACAACGCATTGTTATGAGATATATAGTCACTATTATTTAAAAAAAATTGTATTAAGACCTCGATTTTTATTTTTCGGTCATACTAATATCTTAGAGATATGTAATTACTTCACACATATTGCAAAATACTTTACGTATAAATAGTCATAGAAACACCTGACATACCGATAAACAGTTTTTTGATTACAAATTATTTTTAAACATATTTTTAATTTCTTATATACTTTCTAACATTTATTTGTCTATGATTTTTTTCTTTTTTCCTTTTTTTTTGGTTTAATAAAATATGTGAGTTTAGATTGACATATTTAACAGCTTATTTATATTGTAAAGAGAATAGGTACTGTCAAATAAATATATTATTAATAATCCTGAAATAATAATATATACACTGTATAATTGTAATTTAAGGCTTTAAGCATTGGTTCAGTAAATTAATAACATACGTACCAACAAGGATAGTCCATAATATAGTAAAAGTGATCATATTTGACAGTTGACACTGACACATATATAGAGAGAGCACCCCAGTATCAAATTCCTTCATTTCGAGTGAACTATATTAAAATATATGTTACCGTGTTATTATTTTTTTTAATTTTATGAAAAAATATCAAATTTGTACTATAGTATTTACGATACAAGAGAAACAGTGTAATATTCAAATGTATTATATCCATTTAATCCATTTGTAATAACGTCTTGCTTACTATTATCTGCATTTTAATAACTTAACCTAACCAAATCAAACCCTGATGTAATGGTATAAGGTTTACTAATAAAAAAAACAATAGTTGTTATTCACAATATTAGATTTATAAATTTATAATAATACAATTATTTCACATCCATTGACGGCGTCTTGTATAGGCAGTTTCGGTACGTCAACGAGTAGGTGTCTTTCGCACTGTATCTCACCATGTCACCATTAAACGAATCTTATACGTATGGAAATATTTTCATTTAAACGACACTATTTTAATCTAATATACTAACTTCCGTGTGAATTGTGGGTACTCATATTTCGAATAGCGCGATCACGGAACATTTATTTTAATCATACCATAGTAACATATTTACAATTAATGATTGTATTACGAATATAATCCAGCTACAGATTCAATTGTTGTTTATTTATAATATTTTTTCATGTTTATTTTAAGTGATTAGAGAGGGGTGGGGATACTATGATAAATACCATAAACATATTTTTTACTATTTTACAAGAGCTATGTTCTGGGTAGTAAAGCTATTACATGGATGTTATAATTATGTGCTTCAAAAGTTGTGAATAATTCTAATATCAGTAAATGGTAAGATATTTACAACATTTGGTACGTCATGTACTCATGTATACAACTTTTTAATTCATAAGTTAATTTTAAACAGTTCTATCCAAGAAAATAAATCAGTATAATAACATACAAACTCGTTTTGTGTGAATTATATTTTGACAATTACAAGTTGTATTGTTCAGAAAAATAATAATCTTATCTAAACTTAGTAATTTTATCTGAAATTTATTAGCCTTTTGCAGACAAACTTCTTATTGCTAAAATGTTGACTTAAGATTATGTTTAAGATCGTTTAGTAAGTATCATATATATGTATGACTATATTTATAATCTGGCTCTGCTATTACGTACATTTTGTACTCGTAATTCGTAGACCTGCACACTTTTAAGAATATAACAAAAGCTAATGTATCATGTATGAAGCTAAAGCTATATAGTATACAACGATATTATGGTAGTATGGTACCCTTGGGCACAAACCTAAAGAATAAATAAATAATTTGCTTTAAATAGGTACCCGTTTAACATATAAAAATATAATAAATGCACATGTATAGTTTAAATATTTAAATAGAAAAATTATATTGAAGGCACTAAGTACTTTTATAATATTATAATCATTGGTAACTTAACAGATTATATCGTTGATATATATTTAAAAATATTTTTGAAATTCTAAGCTGACAAACCTACATACGCTGCTATGCCTTATGTACTAATGTAAGAGTTTTATTTTTCTAAACTGTTTTATGTTTTATGATTTAATTTTTTTTAAACAACGGTGTACGTTAATGTACACAATTGTTGTAAGTTCAAAACTTATTAAAGTCTCAGTGTACATTTTTATTGTAAACATTTTCGTATGGCTGCCGCTGCAACATATAACTATAAAAATATCCAAATGAAATATTATAATATTAAGTAGCTAACATGTATAACTTGATATACTCACTTGATTTCGTTCAGCAATATCTGCAATTGATCTAAATATTAATATAATATACATAAATAAAAGTATACAAATTATGTATGAAATGTATTTTTAAAGCACCCGTCTTTTTTTCATATATTTACTATATCTACACACTACTTCGGGTACCTACTAAATGTAGTATAGATGAAAATTAAAATCATTTAAAATTCTCACGAGACATAAGACGTGCACATTAAATGTATGAAAAAATGGTTGCCTAAATTCATGCACAATGTAGGTACGTTGTAAGTAGAATATAGATAGGTAGGTATAGCTAGTCGTTTGAGTTCGTTTCGATATATAATATTATATAATATATCTTACCTGTTTATTAATATCATATTTCTACAGTTGTATTATTTCCTTAACTTGTTTCATTTATACACTCCAGCTTCGTCTTCAAGTAGATGAAATAATTGCTATCAGCTGTGACCCACGCCGCCAACTCTATTTGATCACCCTTCCCACTCCCTTTGTAGAGAATATCTTTCTGCCTTAGAAATTCTCTCTCGATTGTCTCACTCGCGATATGCAACTTCCCTGCATCAGCATCCTCTGCGTCACAGTCGTGTACACAATAATTTCCATTATTAATGACGCCCCAAGCTTTCTTACTTACAATTCTGTATCATTATTAATTGGTTTTTAATTATATTTAATAATCAATTCGTTATAAAATGTATTTACTCAAATAATAATATCGTTCTACAATAATTTAATGAAAAAAATATAGGACATCTAATTTCGAATCCATTATAATTTATCAATTATTTTGTATTTATTCACTGTCTAAAAGAAAAAAAACTATAAAATATAAAGGTAGGTAAATCAAAAAAAGTTGCATATATATATAGTAATCATAAAAAATTAGATACAAATTTATTATTAATAATATAAATATTTTTATTAATTTTGTTATCGTAGATTTATCGTATTCAAGATCTATCTAATATAAAATTCAATCATTGTTAGCAATTTGTTATAAGTGAAACAAACCAATAATATTATAGAAGAAGAACTATATATCTAAATATTATATAAAATATGAATGTCCATAGAGTTTAACAGAAAAAAAATGATGATCTATTACCTATATAATGTTATATGTTACTATTGATAAATTATTAATAAATATACCGATTATCTAAGATAAACACGCATTGGACTGTTATAAGAAATATATCCCCAATTTTCAAATGGTTAATACTTAATAGATTTAATTTTCCAATCCACTTGTTCTAAGCTACTAACCATAATACCATATAAAATATAACATTAGTCGCACTCACAGTCCATATTGTATAGTGTATAGGTAGTTACTACTTACCAACCATAAACTCTATTTGGGGTTACTGGAAGTCAACAGTATCCAAATTGTTATGACAAAACTGGTACAGCTAGAGGTCATCGTAATTTTCTACATGATAACAGCTACAATATTGAATATAATAAGACTACCTACGTTCTATAATATAGAATCTATATCATAACTCAGGGGTCTCAAAACCATTTTGCTCAAAGGCTGTATAAAAAATTAAAACTCATGATCAACCAAAACATATAAAATCACATTTACAATTTTAGTTTTTTATAATTGCAATACATGATCATCGTATTTATTGTAATTTATATAATATTATAAATTGTATTTTGTAGGACATAATATTGATTGGGGTATAGCGCTAAGGCTAATTTCAAAGATAATTTAGTAAAAAAAAAAATGCAAGATCGAACAAAAATCAATTTCACAGTTATTTTGAAATCAAAAATATAGTAATTTAAGATATATCAAATGCAAGGTTAAGAATTTCATACCTACTTGCCGCTGACCACTAACTCAAAATCTATTTTCTAAAGTCTTCTTAAAGCTATTCTAATGGATATCTCCACCAACAAGCTTAAAACCAGACAACTTCCGCTGCCCTCCGTCGTTTTCTCAAGTCGATAGTAATTTCATCAAAAATCAGCTGTTTACTGACCTTATCCTACAACAAAGTGATTCGAACCCGACCACATTTTACTGGCAATCTTCCCACTCAGCATCTGGACTACTCGATTAAGCGATTAATTTTTTGAAAATATTGATGTATCCAAATCAAAGTTCCAATGAGCATTTTCTGAGTTATTAAAATGTTTATACTAAGGATGATAATCCTTAAAAACGGTTTCATAAAAATAAGAACTAAATGTAATGCTAGATGTGGTAATTTTACAAATATTAATTATATTGACAAATCAATAGTAATTAAAAACTTTTTCAAATCGCCTAAGTCCTATATTTACTTAACGCATTACTTATAGAGTACAGATATATTATCCTTATACACAAAGTTACATAACTCGAAAACTAAAAGCTTGAATTTTGATTTAGATACCTACATCAAAATTCTTAAAAAAATATATCTGCTAAATAATTACAAATGAAAAAGGGAGAACTATTTGAAAAACTGAAGTTTGTATTGTCACGGGATCCTCCTTCACTGGTACAAAAAATTTCAATGATTCGAAAAATGGTCTTCAAGTGTATTTAAAAATTCCAAAAAATATGAATTTTAACACATGCCTAGTTTAAGCATAAAAATAGGATGAGCATGCTTCAAAGATCACCACGTTAAACCTACCTAGTGGAATATCCAGAGGAGGGTAAGCGGGTTATACTCCTGCAGACCAAAAATGGTTAAATAATAACAACATCTTCATTAATAAATCACTTTTAGATAAAATTAATTTTAACCTCCTCCACCAAAAAAATAACAATTCTAGATACTCCCACTTTACCAAGTATGTAGATGATCAATAGCGGTTCCTGCTGTACACGCACACACGTTATTCTGAAATTTCTACAGACTACAGCCTTAATATTCTAAACCTATTTACAGTATAGGTATACAGTACAGGTGTACAGGTATAATACCTAAACATAATATTATATTAAATACAACTTATGTCTTACACTTAAGGTTATCAACACATCATCCAATCACAATATTTGTATGTGCCATAAGACCGTCGATTTGTATACTTCGAGATATCATAAAACATACCTAGTCAGTGAAATGGAAAGCCCGTTGTTTGACCATTATTGTTTGTTTTCATTAATTTAGGCTCAACAATGATAATATCATCATTCAAAACCAAAGCAGACGTACCTACCAATTCATTATTTAAACGGCTCGGAGCTAATTTCCTCTCCTCCCTTTGTTATAATAAATGTAAAAAAAAAATTGTACGTGTCCTGTTACTACATTAGCCATTATTATTGTTCTATGCCATTAGGTATGTAAAAACTAAAAAGTGAAACAGAACAAACTGAAAAATAAATTCAACGTGAAAAAATAAACATGTTTTATTATCAACGAATATGATCATAGCCCCGAGGATACAGTGCTTTAATCGGTGCATTAGAACAACACAAAAAAAGTTTTCCAACAAGTTTACAATATTTGTTGACAAATAACAATTAGGTAACGCTTAGGGCGGTCGCGTCCAAGCCATCTAAATAGGTACTTCTCTATTCCCCGTGTATTATAAGAGTTTAGGCACGTCTTATACAGTCATGCAATGATTTTCCACTCGTCTTCAAAACAATACTGTAATGTAGTCACGTTATACCAGGTGATTCACAAAGCATGCTCAGTACTCACTCACATTATTTCGTTTAATAATGCATTTATTCAATTACTGAACTTTAGAATTTTTAAATACACTAAAGAGTAAAGACCATATTTTCAAATTCTAGAAGTGTTTGTACTAGGTACTTACTCAAAGAGTGTCCTGTGGCAATACAAAGTTTGGTTTTTTTTTTAATTGAGAACTGTTAGTAGGTACTCAAAGGACAAAGAGAAATAGGTAAATAAAAAACTATTAGTTTGAGTTTTGATTTTGTTACATCAAAAATGTTTAGAAAAATTATTTGCTAAATAATTTAAAGTAGAAAATGACAATACTTATTTGAAAAATAAGCTTGTGTATACCTACATAAAACACATAAAAGTTAAATTAAGTAATAGGAAGTATAAGAAATTTTAATTATTTTAAAATAAGGTCTTTAAAAACAAAGATGGTGAGCATGTTGGTGAATCGTAGCCAACTGACAACTACCTACTCATTTATATATTAGAATATCTATACTCTATAGGTATTAGGTACCATCTAACAATTTTGAAATCTCTAATTATAAATGTTAATTGTTGATGATATACATAAATTGTATACATAGTAAAAATAAACAGTTAGTAGTTACCTACTTACTAAATTTCAATAAAAAAAATAGCAACAAGATTATGGTATAGGACTAAATACAAATAAATTCAATGTTGAACTGAACATAAGTAGGTAATAAAATTAATTTTTAATGATTACAAAATAAGGTCAGATTGATAAATTATATTGATGGATAAATAATAATTATTTATAAAAATAATTATTAACTATACATCAAAATAAATATGTCCTATTATTTTTTAAGGATTGCCACGACAGAAAGGAACAGTAAGTTTGGTTGAGTACCCAAAAAAATGGTCTATTTTTGTTAAAACCATCTGAGTCATTATATATCAAAATAAACTAAACAATAATAAACATATAATTTAAACTTACAATAAGGAACACTAAAACACCTATTTTAATGGTCATTAGTCATTACGCATTAAATCGATAATGTTCCATATATTATTATCTGCATAACAGTATATATTATTGTCAATAGTTTAAGCATTGAGTATTATTTTTGTATTTAGTAGATATGTAGATCAATCAATATTGTTATATTAAAATAATAATAGTTTAATAGCTATACACAATTTAATTTTCTAAATTAAGTATCACATAAGTTATATCCCAATCAAAATATTAAAAAATATTATTTTAACAACCCAACAATGAATATTTTCGAGTAAATAAAACTGTATTAAAAGTAATACACAAATTGTACAATCTTATCAAAAGAAAACAGTAAGATTTTTTAAAGACTAGTTAACATTAACACAATAGCGACTATGGCTGATTCAATAATATGAAAATCAAACGAAACAAAATATTTGATAAAAAAAATTATTTTAAAATAGAATAATAAATAATTAAATCAGTCCAACTAAAGTGTTTCGATGATTTAAAAGCATGCACAATATGACACTAAATTAAACATAAATTACACAGTGAAAGTGATAAAATAATAAAAAAAAGTTAACAAAATCAGTGCATTAAAAAAAAATTGTTTCAGAGATAATTACATTATTAGACTAAAAGACATGATATCATATTTATTTATTTTTATTTGATAAAAATAAATAAATAAATATTTGTGTTAATTAAAGCAGCTGACAATAATAAACTGTAAAATGAGATCATTATTTTAAATCACCCCATGAAGAACCCTTTCTCAATTTTACTGGCAAAGGGACACATAAATTAACTGCAGTCTCCATTGTTTTAATAATTGTTGAACAAGCTTCATCAAGAACTGTATTTTCAACCTGAAAACATTACAGAATAATTTAATAACTTAATGATAGAATACAATTAAAAAACTATTGTAAATACAATATTCATATAATACTTACATCAAAAATTAGTTCATCGTGCAAATGCATAACTAAATGTACACGTGTATTGAGAACACCTTGGTTGATAATTTTATCAATTTTAATCATTGCCATTTTTGTAACATCAGCAGCACTTCCCTGAATAATTGTATTAATTGCTTGACGTTCCACTTGAGCTATTAATAATGTATCATAATAATAATGATAAATTATAATTTATTATTTTGCAAATAGAAGAATAAAAGAATAAAAACATACATTTGATCTTTGGTACTTCGCTGTTAATATCTGGAAAATGTCTGATTCGTCCACTCAATGTTTTTACCAACCCCATTGACCTGCATTGTGATACACATTCATTAAAATATTTTTTGACACCAGGAAATGTGCTTTTGAATTCTGATATTAGTTTATGTGCTTCATCTTGAGTAATATTCAAAGTATCGCTTAGAGTTACTGCACCCATGCCGTACAACATACCATAGCAAACTTGTTTGGTTTTTTGCCTGAGTTCATCACATACCTGAACACACAAAATAAGAATATATTCTTAGAAAAAAACCAAAAAAACTTAACCTAACCTAAGAAATACAGTTACATATTTACACATACCTCAGTTTCTGGTATTTTATGCCATTTAGACGATAAATTTATGAAAACATCACCAGGAGACGTAAGAGCAGATAACAATATTGAATCTTTTGACAAATGAGCGAGTATGCGTAGTTCAATTTGACAAAAATCTACAGATACCAGTGTTTGATCTATAATGATTTTAATATTTTTAAAATATGCAAAACTTATAAAAATATGCATAGATTAACAAAATTGTATGTTATTTATATTATTAAACAAAGTAGCCAAGTAGGTAACGACGAGGATGCTGCAACACATGTTCATGTCTGATTAACAATGTATGTAATTATTAGTTAATAATAAGAAAGTTAAGAAACATCCATTTATATTTTATTTTAAATATGTTACATTTTTAGATAGAAGTGAATTAATTATTTATCCATTTTTCAAATTGTATTTAATATTTTCGAGGGCAGTAGCTGAAAGGGGGAACCCGCCTAACCATCAGTACGACAGCGCTACCAGTAGTGTTCATTCGTCCTCCAAATTTGTTAACTTAGGTTGTTGAATAGACGAGTGGAGAAATGTTTATTTTATATTTTAGGCATAAGACTTGATAGTACTTTATAGTATACTTCATACAAATAATAGAGTAAATTATAACGTATTATGGTATTGTATTTATAAAGCTACAAGAATCCCGAAGAAACGATTTGGGCATATTTTATAACGAATAGTAAATAGACAGAAGTCAGTGTTGGCGGTACTGAAGTAAAATAACGCAGAGTTCGGAATTAATATAGGTATCTGACAGAGTAAAATTCTAGATTACTAAAATTTGAATGCATTGTTTTAATCATTTAATGTTATGGTTATAATTTCTTATTTAAAAGTCAATAAATATAATAAAAAAGAAAAGTTACGACTTTAAAATGGATTCTTCTAAGAAAAATGTGTTAAGTATTTTGAACATGAATATTATTAATTATTATATTATACTATTATAGGTACAATATACATTTTATATTTTTATGGAATTCAGGTAAAACAAAGAATTTTTAGGCACTATTAATAATTAATCAATCTACATATTACTTATAATTTTTCTAGATAATTCATACACATCAAAACTGTGTGGAGGCAATTATGTTCCATAGGTACTTTATATTTTGCTAAAAACCATTTTTAGGACCTTCCCTCCTAACTTAAAGGACTAGTTACGCCTATATGAATGTATCATTAATATTTACACAATACTTAATAATGAGAATCATAACTAATAAAATTATTAATTAGACTAAACCTGGATCATAGATTATTGCATTGTATAGTGACTGCTCACTATTAGTAACATTGATAGTGATTTATTGTATCCTTGACAAAAACTTATGGAAATAAACTTAGTGTACATTCTATGAGTAAGGAACCAAATAAATAAATAAATTATTGGAAATCTCAAAAACAACAAAACATGATCAATTTTCCTATTATACCCAATCCATACAAAATATTTAGCAGCTACTACAAATACAAAACATAAATTGAACCAAAAATTTAGTAATTTTAATCATGCTAGACTTGTGTTTGTTTTTGTATAGAAATTGCTTCTTACTAACAATTGATAATAATAATAATAAATATTTAATGATAATATCAATAAACCTGACCTGACTTTGGTACGAACGCTGATCTCAAACTTAATATATCATTTTCAATGACATAGTCTTTAGGTATATTTTGTAAATTGGGTTCGTGCATACTTATTCTACCTGTATTAGAATATGTATTGCTGTCACAATAAACACGATCATTCTGCATTGTTAAATACACATTGATATGCTACAAAATGAAAAAATTAATAAGGAACTTCTTTCAAAACATTTACTTATACTATACTTACAGAATTTCTAAGACAGCTTAATTTTCGCCAATTTTTTACCAACTCAACCAGTAAATGTGGAGAACTATCAGTTAATTTCAATCTTTTTTTTACCTAGTCAACAAAATATTAATAGTGAAATCTATTGTTAAATAAAATAACTGTCAACACTTACTTTGGCCCATTCTAATGTGGATTGCATGTTAAACCTGGTTCCAGATTGTTCAAACCCTTGTTCAGAAATGTTGGCCATTAGCTTATTTACTGTATCATTTAACTCTACCAAATGTTCTTTGTTTAGACCAAAACCATACAGTTCCATTTTTGCCAATATAATTTGTATAGGCATCTCTATATCTAATGGTGAATTAATAATTAATAAATAAATATTATAGGGTATAGCGAGAATAAAAAATATTTTCTAATGTGAACTTTTTGATGTAAATAATTTTACCTTTGAATGTTTTGTAAATATATATTTGTTTAAGTTGATGTTTTAAAGTTGACATTAATTTATGAGTGATAAATGCATTAAAAACTGCATCGTTTGTTTGTATTTTGCCTTGGAAGTTTAAATTCCATTGAACCTAGCATAATTGTTTATGATTAATAGAATTCAATTATGAATTGATTTATAGATAAACAGAACATTTTTAAATATTAAAATAGTAAATACTATATTATGAATGTATAGTGCATACAAATTACCAAGTTATTTAAGGAGTTTTTTTGTTGTCCATTTATTAGCCAATCAGCTACAAAAGGGTCTCTGAATTTGCAAACCGGTTTAATGTTGCAACATTGAGAGATCATTTTGTAACTTAATTTAGCATCTGTTATGTTAACAACTAAATTTTTATTGGACAACAGCTTTTTCAATAGACTTACACCGGATGGACCTATTAAAATAAAAGAAAACAAATTTTATATTAGAATAAGATTTCTTAGCAATAAAAAGAAACGTACCAGCCTTATTGAAATCTACATAATGTACAACAGTTTGTTTGTACCATGTAATGGCAAATCCTTTTAATACTTGGTTATTAAATTTGAATAATTTTATATTATTATTATTATTATTATTATTATTTTCTAAACTTCGTCTAACAATTCTAGCTCCAATTTTCTGTTCTGTAGTAATTTCTGTAGATACGTTCAAGGCTAATGTTATTTCTTTTCTGCGCTTAATATCTGGAAAGTGATCTCGGGCAAATAAATCAATATTTTCCATTAGTTTAGTTTTATACGCCCATGTATCAAATTTTGAATTGGCATTAGCTTCAGGTTTAATTGGAGACTCCCTAAAACAATAATAAATAATAACAGTTATTATCTATTTATTACTTTTAGATAAATATACATTAAAGATTCAGAAAAAATCAATAATTAGTCATATATGTAGCTTGAGGGGGCTGAAGCTCACTTATATTAAAATATAATAAACTTAATTTTTGCTTAACGATTTAAAATACCTTTCATGATTAATATAAACTGACAGGGAAAATATGTAATACAATCATATTTGTGTGTGGTTGACTATTTTAAACCACGATTACACAGTTCACTTTTAGTGATAATTTAAGATAAATCATCTACAGTCAATACAAAATTAACAGTATAAACATGAATTCATCAACAATGATTACCCACCACATTGAATAATAAACAAAGTTGGGTTAGTGATCACAATTTAGGATATTATATTTTTAATCGTGATAATGATCAACTTTTATTCAACTGGAAAATGCGGCTATATGATATCCTATTTTACTATCAAAAAATATCTGGACTTCAGCCCCCCTAACTAAAAGGTCTGGTTACGCCTATGGAGCTAGCACATAATCATACTTGTGAGGAGACGGTCCACTAGATGAAGTGTCTTGAGAACCTGCAATCATGTCTTCCGAGTCGGATATAGTTAAATCTTTACATGTCATGACAACAACATTACTTTTCTTTGGAGATATTATCGTATTTGACATTGAATTAAAAGAATCTTGAAATGCCAGTTGCATTACACTTTCACTCATTTCTGTAGATATTATGTTCAAAGTTGTATTCGTTTTGCCATTGCCATTCAGTAGTTGATCAAGTTGTGTGTCAATCCTTATTGAATCAGGAAACATAGTATTCTCAAAAGAATTACTTATCTCGGGAGGTTTACTGAGACTTGTTGAGGGTTCTTCAATTTTTTTATATTTTGGCCGAGGTTCTATAAAAATATCATTTAAACAATCGTTTTCCGTTTGAATGTCTTCTTCTCTTTTTCGTTTTTTGGACCCAAAATCTCTTTGACTCATTTCCAAAATAATTTCTCCTCCAATGTTACAATCCCATTTCTCTTCTAGTTCTTTGGGTGTCTTGATGTTAATTAACTCGGCTAAATATGAATCACTTATTGATTTGTTACTAAGATTATCTGAGTTATGTTTTTGACTAACATTTACAGTAATACTATATTTAGTATGTTCAAATGACCCTTCAAAAAGATCCAAACTTTCACGTTTATAATCTTTATTTGTGACTTCTTCTGATTTATCGTTTACACAATCAGATTCAGCAAATAACTCAACACTTTTTGATGAACTTGATGAACTTGATAAATTTTGAACAGAAACATTTACCAAAGATTTCATTGATTGGTTGCTTTCTTGACTATTTTCAATGATGGTAACATCTCTTGATGTAGGCCGTATCTTCACAGTTGTATCGAAATCTTCTTCTTCATTGTTATCATCGACCCAACTTGCTGATTTCAGACCAAGTTCTCTCTATAATATAAAAATAAAATAACATTATAAATAATTATATTAAATAAAAATTCAATATTAATATTGTGTAACAATTTACTCTGTAAAAACTAAAGAACAGGTTAGGTTAAACCCACAGGTTTTCTTATAGGAGTATAACAAACATTTCTATTCAGCCGTTTTCATTTGGCATCATAAGTTTTACTACTTTTATTTTGAAGCATGTTATAATATGTATATAAAATATTGAAATTTAAAAATACTCGTAGCTCACTTCAAAATTAAAATACCTGGTAATTTATAATTATTTAAGTAGATTACAAAAAGCCAACAGTTTTCATCTAAATCGATTCTACCTCTCTTCGACTATTTGATTGATGTTTTGCTAATAGATAGTGTGGATATGTGACGATAACAACTGGATTTACTTTGTTTGTTTATTTAAACATTAGACATGACTATTGGTATTTAAATACTTTTAAATATCTTTTACAAGACTGACTACACATTTGTAAGACTTCTGTACAATATATTATTATACTGGTATGACACTGAGGCGTCCTCTTAAGCCTAAATATTTAATTTAAGTTATATTTCAAATAATTGTTCAAATTATAAGACTGACATTGATGAGTAAACATTTTATTTAGTACATTGAATCTTACCTTCAAAAGATGCCTTGCTTCATTTATGATAAATATAGCAGCTTCTTTTTCATTAAGAGCAAAACGTCCAGCCAACCAAATGTTCTTTCGTTTGTCCTCATCATTGGTATTGTTATTATTTATATTACTAAAAATGAATTTTAAGTATTAAATATACTCATAAGCTATTTAACTATGCTCACCTTTGATATGGAATTGCCTTAGTAAGAGTACGCTGTACTAATCGTAAATCGGCTAATGCTAATTCAGGAATGTTTTGTATTCCTGCATTATACAATGTCCGGGCAGTGATCGAGTTCAAACAGTCCAATCGTAACAACTCAACAAGTTGCCTCTGTACACCGAACTGTAGTCTTTCAGAAAACTGTGATATTAATAATTCTAAGGATGACCACCCAAGTCTCTTACAGAACTGCGTTACCATGCCTAAACAAAATAAAATAAAATAAAACCTATAAAATCAACTCTATGATAAATCTCACCTGCAAAAGTAGAAGATGATTGCTGGAGACTTTGCAAAAGACCTTTGGATGTACCATACTTTAAAACTACTGTGTTAATGGGAATTTCATTTATTAAATCATGTAATAGGAGAGTTGTATAAAATCTTCTATGAACAGCTAATTTATGTTTCTAAATACAAAAATAATCAGTTAATTATGTATCAAATAATTTAACTATACTCCATTCATGTTAAGAAGGAACCTCAAGAACTGATTTGTACACAGGAGCGTGGCTTAACCACGTTGACTGGGGGAGAGGGTGTGCAAAACCGATGTTGCATGACCACTACCACTTACCAGACATAAACTGGTCGCTACTAAGGTTCTTTCTCAACACTAATGCTGTATAGGTATATTAAATATTGCATTTGTGTAACATTTTTGTATAACACATATTGCAAACTTAAAATATTTGAGTAACTTTCAGCTTTTGTCAGAATTTTCTCTAAAAATTAAACCAATAACATACATCTGAAGATGTACTAAAACTGGTTCCAGTCATAGCTTTAACAATGAATCCCTCTTCAATACCAATCATATCTCCTACTTTGCGCATAGAATGTGGTAACTTTTCCCACACATGGAGAACTCTAAACCAATCCAAATGTCCAATCTGATCACTTACTGAATATGGTGTAATCTAAAGTACGATAAATTATTTAATTTAGGTTACAACTATACAAAAACATTTATAAATAATCTATCTTCTCACTAAATAAAGTAAATGAAGTTCAGAGTCAAGGACAAAATTCTGTCTTGCTCTATCTAACTCTTTGATCAGTTTTAAGCCGATTTCAGGTGTAACAGATGCTGCAAGACAAGCTTGGCCTAGATTAGTAGGAGATAGTTTATTGTCACTTTCACGTACAAATTGATGTTCGATTAATAATTTTAGACACTCATTAATTGGAGTTTCATTCACTAAAAAAATTCAACATCAAACTTTTAATAAATTAAAAACATTTAATTATTATGACAAATTCTTACAGTTTTCACCATTTGATATATAAAGTAATGTACACTTAATATACTCAAAAGCTTCTTCTGTAGTACAAACAACACAACCGGCAACCACTTCTAACAGTGCTCGTTTTAAACAGCTAGAAAAATCTCCAACTCCCAAACAACTTTTAATTGGAGGAAGGTTTTGAGTTGCTATTTCTTCACCCATTCGCCGTTCATTCTCATTACATATTAAATAACTTTCTCCTAAAATAAAAATTAAATGTTTAAAACTACAAAAAAATGAACAAACCCAATATCAACAAACCAGCTGTATCAACACCCATGCGACCAGCACGTCCAATCATTTGTCGATACTGTAAAATATCAATAGGAAATCCATGACAATGCGGTGATCTCACAATCACTCTCCGTGCAGGCAAATTTACACCAGAGGATAAAGTTGACGTGGCAATTAATACTCTCACTATATTTTGCTTGAATGCACCTTCAATTATGTCCCTTTCGTCCATTGTAAGGCCTAAAAACAAAATTATGAATAGATTAAGACTTACTATGTGAGTTCTCAAGTTTTCACATGCCTAAATATTAATAAAAAATTAATACAAAATTAGTTATGCTATTATAACAGTCAAGTTTGAAGACAATGTTATAATGTTTTAACATAATATTAAGTCCAAAATGTTAACATAGTATTATGAATTGCTTAAAAAAATCATTTCCCAAAAATGTAAAATACATGCACAGACCAGCCACTGTCTATACATAATATTTTTAAATTAAATAAGCAGTAAATAGAAATTGTGTAAAAACTATTAAAGGCAAACAAAATAAAAAATCACCTGCATGATGAAAAGCAACACCAAATGATATGGTTTTATTTAAATCAGTTTCAAGACCAACGGGACACCTCCTAAGCTGCTCCAACACATCTCCTAGATTTTCACCATTTAATTGATTTCGTAAATCAATTCCAACTTTTGATTTATTATCTCCACCTTTAATTAATAACAATTATTAAGTAATATTTTATTTTAATTATCATTAAAAAAAAAAAAAACAAACATAGTTACCTAAACGTTTAATTTCAGACGCAATTTCAAGAGCTAAAGATTCACACCACTTTTTTGTAAAACAGAATATTAATATTGAATACCCTTGAAGAATTGTATCAATACACAAATACTTTATATCATCTGGATCATTCTAAAGACAAAGTTATAAATATTTATATAAAATACAATATGATCAAATGGAATTTTGTTACTTTACAGGTTACTCTTTTTTACAATTTTTTTTCTTGATTTCATATTGTTAGATATACATAAGACAATGGTAAAGTCAAAATTTGGAGGTCAAACTTGGTTTTGAACTCTGCTATTTTGAGATTTTTACACATTTGCACAAAGCTCCATTGCACTACCCTTTTAATTGTCTTTAAGCTATATTAAGATGTAATAACTATTTTTTGAAATTTTTTTCAGGATGACTACCAGTTATCTACAGATAACAGATCCGATCACAACCTTGCCATTAACTATATAAAAAGTAATGGCTCCCTATACTTGCTGCCAGCCCTGGTCCAACCTCTAAATTTTGACTTTGCCATAGTTTACAATATACATAACTACATAAAACTTTAAAAAAAGAAGTACGGTAAAGTAATAAAATACAAATTAAACAATACAATTGTTTATTGTTCATTACTTTAATTTCAACACTTGGTTTAATTGTGTGACTTAAAGAAAGATTCTTGGCATTATATACATTTTTTCCAATTTTTAAATATTCCTTTAAAGGAACTGGACGAAAATCTGTATGAAACAGTGTAGCATCTAACCATTTTGCAAGAATGTCTAAATTTGGCAATGTAGCAGACATACCAACAATTTGAATTGATAAATTACTTCTTCTGTAATCAAATATTAAAAAAAAAAAATATTCATAGGTAAATAAACATAAAATATGATCTTAATGTTTATTTTATGTACTTACATTTTAGACATGTATTTGATTTTTGTTAGCAATAATTCTAGTAGGTAGCCTCTATTTGAATCGCCGAGCATATGTAGTTCGTCTACAACTATACAACCAACATCTTGCAGTCCATCCTCCTCAATCAAGCTAAAATCAAAATCATTGCCATTAATTTGTATAGACATTAGTTTTACTATTAAGCTTACCGATTTATTATACCATTGGCTTTTTCAATAGTAGCAATAGCAACATTTACAGAACGCAATCCACCAGCCGGAGTATAACTGCCCATAAATCCAGCAACTCTTTTGTTTGTTCCTTCAAATAGTTCCTATATAAAATAATTTATTATTATTGACTATTAATTGAGTACAACTGTTAAATAATTTTAAAAAAAACATTTTACTTGAAAATACAACATTTTTTCTCGTACAACAGATACAAATGGGAGAATTATCAGAACTTTTTTATCTCTTTCTAGAACTGTTTGCATTGTTAATAATTCAGCAACCATAGTTTTTCCTGGGAAAAAAACAAGGGTTAATAAAATGTATTTTATAAAAGTAATAAACTACCAGCAAAATATAATAAAATA
Organism: Myzus persicae; assembly: GCF_001856785.1. NCBI lineage: Eukaryota > Metazoa > Arthropoda > Insecta > Hemiptera > Aphididae > Myzus > Myzus persicae. The sequence goes on from NW_019103870.1 coordinate 120,910, forward strand.
AAAAGGATAGCTATAAACTTAAAACAGATAATCTAGAAAATATGAAATATTTAATAAGTAAAATCTTAACCAGCTGATGTAGGTGCCGAGTACACCAGATTGCGTCCATCCAAAACACCGTCACTAGTTAGACATTCCACTTGCCAAGGAAACATTGACACAATTCCTCGTTTTTTATAGTTCTAAAATAAATAAAATATAGTATTACACTCTAAGATGCCACACTTGTGTGTGATTCTGTCTTACAAATGTAGGTAAGAGTATACAATATAGAAGATTGAAGTTTGACAAAACCAATTTTGGGTTGTTTTAATTTTAATATTAGAGTGATCGTATATATTATCAAACTCAGGTAAGAACATTATCTGTGTTAGTACATCTGGTTTTTGTAGATATTTCAATTTTCAAGTTTGCTATTTAAAAATTAAAAAATCATAAAAAACCTAACTTAAAACACAAATAATGTTCTTACTTTTAATTTAAATAATAGGTTAGTTTACTATAATGTTAACAAGAAAAAATTGGTTCAACTGAATTCAACTTTTCAATGTTGTAAATTTCAACATTTGTAAGAGAGCAAAAAAAAATAATAATTATGCTGGAGCTTCCTTTTAAGTATAAAATATTTACTTCTACGATTTGGTCAGGCAAACCCCACGCATCCATTTTGCACAAATCGTCGTCGGTCATTGTAGGTTTTGTGTTAAATTATATAAAATTAATTATGAAATTCAGTTATATGTAAATAAAATTAAACTGATGAGGATTAATGGTTTGCATAATTAATCATGATTCGCTGTGAATGAGACGGATCCACAGGCATTATTATTTATTAATAATTAATGATATTTTTTAAATGTTTGAGATGAAACCACCTACGGCAGTTTTGAGTATTGTTCTGCCAAGTGGCTAGTACTTATGTAGTATGTTGTATGTACATTGACACATAGTACATTTTGTACAATATGTATTTTACGGAATTACTTAGATCATAGATAAGTTTATAAAACTTATATACTAATGTTATTGTTTACTTTTGTTGGCATAGTGGCATACTAACGAATGATAAGGAGAATGTTAAAAAATACATTGTCGCTGTTTAAGATATATATGTATATCTTAACCCGTGTATATTATCTATGTTAAAAAGACAAAATACAGATAAGACTGACTTTTTGGCGGAATTTGTTGTTTTTGACGGGTTGCTACAACTGCTACGATAACTCACATCAACGACAAAATAATGCTCCGAACATATTATCATAGAACAATATTATATTGCTCCGAATGTAAAATGCTACGAATACAAGTTATACTGTGATAAAAAACTTGACCACCCTTATCAATATGACTTATGAGCACATTTTTATTAATTTAGCCCACGGTCTAAGTCGTAGTAACTATAGTTAGTAGTTTGTATTCTGCATGTCACATCAATTGTTCACTTTCAATATTTTCGCACCAATTTGAAATTTGGCTGCAGTATGGGTATCGAAAAAGCTAGTATGTATATTATATTTATTTAACATTATCCACTTTGTTAAATGTATCTGTATTAATTTAAATGTATGCAATTTATTTATAACTTAGATAAATCAAAAAATAGAAGAGCATTTTTGAAATGGAAAAAAGGTTTGTCACTTCTTTTTTTAAATTACTAAAATATTATTAAGACAATGACTTATTGTATTATGGTGTATTACTATATTATTATACATGTACTACTTTTAAAAATAAAAATAATTGTTATACAAATAAATAATCAGTTGTATGTTTTATGATGTAATTTGACAATTGATAGGAAAAAAATTAGAATCAATACGAACAGCAAATGTTCAAAAAGCTTCTGCGCCTAAGAAGCCTGAGAAAATAACCGAACCGCTTCCTTTATCCCAGACTTTAGCTGAATTTGTAAAAAAAACTGAATCAATGCAAGCTGGATTTGTTGAAGTTGAAGATGTTGAAGAAGAGTCGGGGTATAAAAATGTTGTGAAATTGGATAATAAGACTTTTAAAGATGAATTCAGAAAAGTATTGTTTTTTTATTTAAATTATATGTTATGTCTTAATGATTATTAAATTAAGTAATTAACTGTTTAGGTGGTTAGCGCTGCTGATGTTGTTTTGGAGGTAGTTGATGCACGTGATCCATTAGGCACCAGATGTAAACGAGTGACGGAATCAGCTCAAGACTTGGGAAAAAAACTTGTTGTAGTATTAAATAAAACCGACTTAGTCCCAGCTGAAATAGTCCGTGATTGGCTGGCCTATTTTAGAGGACAATTAGGAACCCCAGCAGTACCATTTAAAGCTAGTACTCAACAAGCTGGTTCACGAATTGGTCATAGAAAAATGAACAAGTGTAAAAAAGATACTGAAAAAGCTATAAGTCTATGTGTTGGTGCAGAATTAGTGATGACACTTTTAGCAAATTACTGTCGTAGTGACAAAATGAAAACATCAATTGTTGTAGGTGTTGTAGGTAAAGAAAATAATAAAATATACATTAAATTGTAATTACAGTTGTTAATCATCATAATGTATGTATATTTCTTTTGTTAAAACTTTATGTCATATAACATGTTTTAGGTATGCCAAATGTTGGTAAAAGTAGTTTGATTAATAGTTTGAAAAGATCCAGAGCGTGTCAAGTTGGAGCTGTCCCTGGTGTAACCAAGTATTATAATTTGAGCTTAATATTACTATACTTGAGCAATAATTTAGCAATATTTTTGATATTTCATTTTAAATGTTTAATGCGTACAAAATAATTTAATTATTAATGATTAATATGGAACAAAATAGTGCTATTTGCTTGTATATATTACATATAAATATAATAGATTGCTCAAATTGCTGGTTAAACTAACTGATTTAAAAATTCAATTTTAGAAACATGCAAGAAATTCAGTTGGATAAACATATTAAACTATTAGATTGTCCAGGTGTAGTTTTAGACAAAGCATCTACTACCAATAGCGTAGGATTGAAAAATGTTGTAAGTTCTGGAAATATTGAAGATCCTATTGCTTGTGCTGCTACAATTGTGGGACGTGTAACTAAAGATCAGGTAATAAATTATATTTATGTAAGCTAAATACTGAGTATCACTTCTGACTACAAATTAAAAATATTATTGAACTCATGAACATTTCTTAGTCGTTTTACCTACAGTTAAATTCTGAGAAAGCAATGATTCTACTATTACTCGTTTCAATTAGTCCTGAATAATTATTGTACTGTTTGTGGTGTACTCTTAACTTTTAAGCAGTGTTAGGTATGTTACATTTCTCACTATATAAATATAATTTTAATTATATGAGTTTCAATCACTAAAGTAACTTTCTTAAAAAACAGGTTACTTGGATATTTCTCTCATTTCTTGTCAATTTACAATCATGTTGGTGTGTAATAAAAATGTATATGTATGCAATCACATATGTTGCCTAAAGTATTGAATATATAATTGTGATTACTTAAAATTTAAAATTAATGTGTACCCATTATAAATGTTTGTAGAGTATTATAGATTTTTCCAGTTAATTAAAAACAAATTTTTAATTCTCGATGCAAACAGTAATCCAACATAAATTATTTTAAACGTTGCTTCTAAACTATTCTAACACAATTACAATTAAAGAAACAATACTGTAACACATTACTTTTGTTATGTTACCTTACTTCCCAACACTGCAAGTAGGCATATTTTCCATTAGTCTGTATCTAAATATTTTAGATACCTACTTCGGATATGAGTATATGACCAACTATCAAGTTTATCTAATATAAAAATATTTCTGTATGATAAAAAATTTAAAAAGAATTCATTCGTTATACTTGATTGTAATTGAATATTAATTTCATCCTCATTCATTATTTTAATATATTTTATAAATAATTAAATACATTTTGGTTTTGAATAGATGCAAAAGTTATATGGAATTGGACAATATGATTCATGTGAACACTTTTTGTATTTAAAAGCTAGACGGTTTGGAAATATAGGTCGTGGTGGAATCCCTGATATATTTACATCAGCCCGTAGCTTGGTTGAAGATTGGAATCGGTATGTACAGTTGAATGAACTTGCAGGTTAACTTGAAATCGTCGATACCTTAAATTTTTTCCTAGTCTAGAATTGTCTATTATTTTTTTATCCTTGGATAGCTTGTACTATTTGGCCAGTCCCTTCAACTTCGAGTTAACTAAGACCAACTGTATTGGAATATTTAAATAGACTAATAATTTGTTATTAATATAAAAATAAACATTTTATTTTAGAGGCAAAATAAGATATCACACCCTTCCACCTGAAGTCGAAGCAGTCCACTTAAGCGCACAAATTGTTACTAATGTAACAGATGTATTTAATTTGGATAATGTGCAACGAATAGAAACAGAATTTATGGAAGAACTTGCCAAGTTACAACCTGAATCAACCGGTGAAGGAGTGAAAACAGATACAATGGATGTAGATGGTAAGTCGATGGTAGTAGTTGATGATGGCGTACAAGCAAAAAAATCTGGAAAATTACGTTGGAGGAAAAAGAAGAAATCAGAGCCTTCAGAAACAAAAATTGATTTACAACCTGGCGTTTTAAAACTGAAAAAATTACAAAAGGCCAATGCTAAAAAACAACGAAAGACAGCATCTAGATTGATTAAATGTGAAAAATTATTAGATAAGATTGATTTACTGTAGGATCTAAATGTTATCAAATTTAATTTTCATTAAATATTATATAAGTATATTATCTAATTTATTATTTTTATTTTATACAATATAATTATAGGAAGGAAGGAGAACCTACTATTCAAACACAATAAATTCCTCCCTGTCCCATATTACCTTCTGGTAAAATTCTACCTTAAAAATATTTTTTCCTCGATCCATCTAAATACAGCTACTCAGAAAATGTCTCATTACTAGCTGTAGTACCTCGAGGAAGCTACAGATCCTTTATACTCCATATTTTCCAAGACCCCCTATATCTCCTAATACATCATTGGGTACCTATGCTGATGAGAGATGACGTAATAATTTTGGCTTTAAATAACAACGCCGTAATAGTATCCCAATACATTATCTTCTATCTTAGAGGACTCAGCAAACACACGTGTTGTCTCCATCTTACAAGTGAGGAACATACCAAATCGACAGATAACTTTTAGCTCCGTTAGTTTATAAATAAGAGTGAATTAGGCCTCTTATACAATTTAAAGGTTAGAACTGGGGCATCACGTAAGCTTTTTATAATATTTTAATTTTAAAGCTAATTATGAGTGTTTTAAAATAGTAAATTGTTTGTACATCTTGTAATATGATATATTATTATTTATCGATGAAATAATCACTCAATTCGAGTAGCTGACATTCAATCAATTCTTGAGCTAACAAATTAAACTGTCTTGACAAAATACTATCGACCAATTAATACAATCTATTTTCTGTGAAAATTCCTGTAATGTTCATTGTTTAAAACTAAAAACATGAATACCTACAACTACATGGTTAAGTATCATGTGGGATTAGGAATTACCAATTTCCAAGGGCACATTGTGACAAAGCAATATTCAGTCACATATGATATACCTACAACTCATGAAAATAAAATGCAATAAAACCATAGACGATAGACCTTATAATAAGACATAATATGAATAAAACATTTTATTATAATGATGCTCGATCAAAGTGATGGCCAAAGTTAATAATAATAACAAAGTTGTTGAATAATGCGATGATAACTGGTTTAATGTCAGTGTCCATAATTGTTTTTTTTAATTATTTTAAACCAGCACACTGTCTTCTATGTAATACAATGCATTATAGTGGTCTGTGGTTTTACTACCGGAAAATAAAATTATAGTAAGGTCTTCTTCGTCATAATTTGTCACCGACTGCAGATGAGCTTTATATTTTAATTATTACAACTACACAAGTTTTTGGAGAGAATGTCGTTCATGTCCACTGAACGATAGGCGAACGTCAGTCGTTTTTTTTCAAAATTAAACGACGTTTATATTTTAACGATTTTTAAGACGGCTCAATTTATTAACCATTTAGTAAATGTATGTTTAAAATATATTGATTAATTATATTATATTATAATAATATTTTCTTATTATAATTACTATTATAAAAAAAATGAATGAACGATCCAGTGAACTCATTTATTTTTTCAATGAACGTGAACGTGAACGAGTTCCTTTTTTAAGGATTGAAGGTGAACTTGAACGAATTCATTTTTTTAGTAATCGTTCCGAACACTGAACTACACGTCTACACACATCACATATATGAAACTATAAATATAGAGTATTTAATTTATCCCAGCCATTACGATACTTTTTAATTTTTAGAGCACATTTACTATTATTTCTTGAGTTTATAGCAACTAGCATTGATCTATAAATTAGTTTACGTCTATAATTAGGTCTATGTACCTATAAGTTGTAGGTCTATGAATTATGATTTTTATCGTTAAATTAGGTAGGTAATTAAAAAAAAATCTCAAGACATTTGGTTAGGTTAAATGCAATGCTCATAGGGAATTATTCAACAGATATACCTATAGGTATTTGAAGGTTGGATCACAGAATAGATAATTGGATCGTCGAACGTAGAATTTGATATAATTTAAATTTCATTATTTTTATGTTCAGAATGTAGTGACGTACCCAAGATTAGGAGGGGATGATAAATGATAATGTGTTTACACAGAATTGGTTTAAATTATAGAGTAATACTACTATTCTATGGTTTAAATAGAACCGCCTAGATATAATATTTTTATTTTCTTAAATTTTCGGGAGAGGTGGGGGCTATAGGCCCAGCCACCAGGTACGTATAATTAATATTTAATAATAAGAAAGTATATTAGCCCCAAAATTCTGTACACCAATCATCCATTAAATCATTGCCAGACGCAAATTAGTCATTTCCAATTTGTCGCCAAAATATTTAATATTTTAGTATTAGAAATAAGAACTATTCAACTTCATTGAAAAATTGAATATAAATTAAGTTTTTGTAGGTAGTGAAATAAAAATATATATTTTTAGGTAATAGTATGTGCGCCCAAAAAGCAATTTTTTAGTGCACTTAAGGCTATTTTTAGAATGGTTTTAGATCATACATAACACTTATATATCTGAGCACTACTGATGACATTTTAGTTTTTAGGGCATTAAAATAAATTCCTTAAAACACCGATTTGATGTGGCCAATGTAGACATGTAAGTACATAATATAATAACACAAAAACAAAATTTGAAATTACTGTCACACCAACACATTAGGTAGGTATACTATTATAAATTATAATTAATGCTTGCTTTTAAAGTTGTAACGATGTAAATATGTAAGTAAACGAAATTATGTATCAGGCATCAGCTGTTCCGCCATCAGCTGTGCCGCCGTGGCGGGTACCTCATAAATCATAATGTTTCGTTTACGTTTGACTGCATAGTATAAACCTAAAACTTTACTAGGTATTTCACATCATTTTTCATCACGAAGATTTTCCAACTGTCCAAAGATCGTGCTTCACTCAATTTCATGTTATATCGTTATCAGTTTATCAAGTTGTAAAGTTGTCAGTACAAGGCACTAATTACATAGTACCTATTGACTACTCAGTACTCACTACTCACTAGTCACTGAGCACCATAGAGAGTAACTCGGGTCTCAGACGTCTCAGTTCGTCAGTCGTCACGGACCACAAACCTTGACGGTCGGCCGACGACCGAATAAATGTCGATGGACGTCGGACGACGTACATTCGAGACTTCCTTTCGAGGCTGACCCGAATAGATATTTGCGGATCATAAGCCCGCCGAACATCGTACGCGAACGACCGTCCTGTCCGATCCGCACACAAACTCGCTAAGTATCTGCCCTTTGCAAAGCCCACCTGTACCTGCTACGTACCGATCTGAAATGAGTTTACCCGAGGGAGCCGCTGCGGCCGGAACGCCATCTACGATTTCGTTGGATTCGCTCCCCATCGAGGTAAACACATGGACGTCGTTTTTAGGATGGATGACGAGCAGAAAGCGCCCGCAGTGTGGGATTATTTGATTTGTGTTGGGGGGTCGAATTTAACGAATTGCACGACTTAAGTAGGTAGGTACTTTACTGGGTGTGTAGGGAGGACATTCAGAATTGAGAGGGAAGCAGGGAGATGTTTCATAATTATATTTGAATAGGTATATCATCAACAGTGTGTGTCTCTAATATTAGTCATTTGAAACGTCTGGAGAATGGTGTGACATGCTCTTTGTGCACGTGTACTTGTTGTCGTATGTCCTCACCTGATAGACATTCCGATACAAACGTTGGATCATACATTAGACAATGAGTGCATCTATTAAACTAACTAGTTGTAACGTCTACAATATTATAGTTGTTCAGCCATTGGTCTTTTCACAGCCCTGCACTGCAACGAACTGTAGAGCTCATTGGCTTTGCAGAGTGCTGTAAATCATAATTTCACTAATATTGACATTTTTACCCCTTAGGTATTCCTAATGATTTGTGAACGCATCGATGCTGACACTTTGATTAGGTCATTGATGTATGTCAACAAACAGTTCTACGACATAATCAGTGACAATTACCTGTGGAAGAAAAGAGCAATTGGTAAATTTAACGATTGCAATGTGGCGTTCATGTTGACAAGCGCTTACAATGGTGAGGCTAGGAGGCCGTCAATGTGCATTGGTGTAGAAAATACATTTTGGTATTTCTTGTTTGTTTCCATTTCACAGAAAACACATTTAATTGGAAGCAATTTGCCTGGCACGCAGAATTGGAAGACAGTTGTTGGAGCCAATATGAGACAAAAACCACTACCACTGTTTTTAGTGGAGCTCATTTTTCTGAAGTGGATGCCGTCATTATGGCAAAAGTATACATTTTAAGTTAACAAAACCATCAAAAATTTGTATCACTTATCGAAAATATTTTTAGGATGGTAATCATTGCATGTCTGCATCTAGAGATCGTTCTATATGCATGTGGAACACGACGGGTGCAGTAGATAACCCTGTTGTACACAAAGTAGACAGCCATTTAGGATGGGTATGGGATTTAGGAATTTATGATGAAGATCATTTTTTATCGTGTTCTTGGGATTCAAAAGTCAAATTATGGAATACGAGCAACTTCACGTCATCATCACTACCAATACACACATTTAGGTAATTGCAACTTAATAATACATTTGTATTTGTTTTTAGTTATTTAATTATGAATACTATTGGTTTTTGTATAGTACTGATGCAGCTGTGTTGTCAATTACAAGCAAAGAAAATTTTGTTGCTGCTGGACTTTATTGTCCTAAGATAATTGCATTTGATCCCCGAGAACCTGAAAAACGACTCTTTGAACTATTAAATTCTCATACACGTAGTATTATTGATTTATGCTTAATAGAAGATAATTATTTAATATCACTGAGTGAAGACAAAACTGTATCTGTTTGGGATTTGCGTACAAATAATAATGTTAAATCTATGTACCTCTCTAAAGTAAATGAACCTCACTGTAAACATTTTACTACAATTATTAGGTATCTATAATTATTTAATTTTTTTTACTTTTTTGCAGCAGGGCAGTAGATTTCCAATGTGTGCTTCTTACTATGACAATATTCTATTTATTGGCGATAATAGAGATTGTATGTACTGGTTGGACTGTTCACATGGATTGTATAATGTTCTTGAGGTAGGATTTTGTATTTTAATTCAAAATATTATTTCTAATTACCTCAATGCAATTTTTTCTAGACTGTAAAACTTGCAAAGCCTTTAAATAATTGCCGTAACTACAAGCTTAATTGCATTAAATGTACTAATTACGGCAGTATTATAACTGGGGGCAATGAAGGAGTTGTTTACATTTTAACTCCAACAAATCCTCCTAAAGTTATAACCAAAATTGTTGATTCCGGTTCAGAAATAACTTCAGTAAGAGTAGATCTTTGAATTATGATGATTTTTATACTTAAAAAATGTATTTTATTTATAGATTGACTACCAAAATGATACTTTAGTTGTCGGATATGTCAGTAGTGATGTTCAAGTGTGGAAAAAAAAATAGTCATATCTGTGATACCCAAATATAATTCATTGTTCTTAAACTCAATTATATATAATACATAATTGTAAATATTTATTTTTTTATAAAAGATTTAATAATGCAAAGGAGCATTGCTTAAAATATTTTATTTTAAGAATATTTGTCTTATTTTTGATACAAATTGTAATTTAAAAATAACTTAAAACGAATCATATTATATTTATATTGAACACTCAACTCAACTCAACTCAACTCTAATTTTCATAAATGTCTCAGTTAAAAGACAGTTATTTATTTTTATTTTTTTACTACTTTTATATATTATATGTTTAACTTATAAGTAACATTTTTTCATCTTACGAAAATAATTCAACTGACCTTCTATTATTTTAACTAAAACAACTATGTGTCAATTTCATTTATGTGATTTACTAATTTGTAATAATCTTTAGCAACTTTTTACTATTAATCTTGTTCCTTTGGGTTGTGGCTCACTTCTAGTCATTAATAAGAATTAATTATTAATATCCAATTTAATATTATTAACTAACATAATTAAATTTATTTTTCAATACTTCAGTTTAATATATAACTTAAAAGCATTATAATATTAAATAATATTAATATATTAACTGTTATACATTTTAATAATTTTATGTAATGTAAATACTAAATACATTACCACGACAATACATTGTAACACGTGTTTTTTTAAATTATAAATGATTAATATAGTTTAACCATACCTGTTACATTGATAAGATAATATAAAATATAAATATATAAATTTACTATTTTGTATTTGAAATCATTTATTATCACAATTAAAATTGTCGTAATATGTAGTAATTGTATCCTGTGCATATATAACAAGCACAAAATATGTAAAAAAATATCAACATTCGAGTATTTTGACTTATCAATGACATTCGTTTTAAAATAAATACAGTGAATTCTGCTTAATGTAGACACGTTGGGATCAAACTCATTTGTCCACATGAAGTAAGCAGTTTGCCATACAAACCGAAATAACCTTAATAGTAAATATTAGAATTGGGAACAGACCACTTTGCTCATATCAACTGGTGCCAACATTAGGAGGAATCCACTGTAACTGCTTAGTGTACCTACATGTCATTATTTAATAATTTAACAATATGACCAAAAATGTGTTTCATTTGGGAGGGGGGACAGGAGTATGCATCTCCCTAACCACAGATTTTAAAGTAGTTTAGGGCCGACTGCTGGTCAATAATAACTGGCCCTAGAGCCATTACAAACCGTGATACAACATACAAGTCATTATGAATCGAAAAAAATTCATCAGTAATCTACGATAAGACGAGTATGATGTACAGCGTACTTTGAAATATAGAATATATTGTATATTATTACTTAGTATTACAATTTCAGATTTACAGGTTACTCAACGCCGTATAGAAAAAGTATTAGTCTCTAGAAATATGCGCACAGTTAATTACCAAATATAAGCTGTTCAGCATAAAGGAAAATCACAACTATAGCGCTTTCAATGTATATAATTACAATATATATTGGTAGGTGGGGGATCTAGCCATCAAATTTCTTTTTTTTTGATACATACATAAACAATTTATAATTATTGGGCTGGTGAGGATATAATATCATAATGCCTTCTGTAATACTAAATTACTCGAGGTCAAACTTTTGTGAAGAAATGCAGGCAGGACATATTAGTTAGCATAAAACCTAAGCTGTGACTAAACTAACAATGGTAATAGATCTGATTTATGATATGAATGTAAACATATAGTAAAATATATTTTGATAATTTAATAAGTTATTAATAATTGAATTCTTTGGGTATCTAAGGCTGGTTCTTATAACATCCAGTTAAGGGTCAGTTAACTTAACTGGCTGATAATAGATTTTATTGCCGGCGTAATTCTGAAGGTTGTGTCCGGACATTGTAAGAACAGCTCAAAGACTAATTAATTATTTAGTGATCAGTATTATATTATGAATTATGACGCTAAATAATGTAAACAGTTTTTATACTCTTTTCAATATGAGAAGAACCTCAGTATCCAGTGACAACTAATTTTTTCCAAGATTGTTATGCTTTCAATACTTCTATCCTAAGGCAGAGGTTCACAATGTCGGGTCGTAAAAACATTATTTACATATAATTATTAACTTCATTCTATTTTCGAGAAAAAAAATTCCCAAAATATTCAGATAATAAAAAGATCAAGGGAGAAAATAATTTAAAATAGGTAACATAAATGCTAGGCGGCGGACGAGTCTTGATGCATCCTTATTGTAGTTTTGGTATAGGTTACTAGTATACATTTATTTTGGTATTTGAAGACAGACAAATATACATATTTACCAATTTAATGTTAATTAATGAAAATTTTTTTTTAGTGGGAGTGATTGCTAAGAGTTAAATTAAAAATGTTAATGTCACTCACATAAAAGGTAGGAAACCGCTGCACTAAGGTTCATAATTAATTTAATGTCAACAATTTGAGAACAGATATTAATAAAAATCTATTTAACAAGAAACATTTATTATAGTGAAATACACGAGTATATAAAAATATGCTAATGATTTTATAATAAATAAGATTAAATAGTCTTGAAAGTCATATATTATAATTGTTTATATAAGATCAATTGCTTTTGTAACTTAATATATTATGTAAAATTAAAACAGGCCTTCATATTCAACAAAATTAACTCATAATAGCAAATAATTAATTAATTTATCTAATTTAGTAATAAAATAATAACATTTTGTTTAAAAAAAGAAATACAATAATTACAATGAAGATAGTTTACAAAAAACATCAGACTAGAAACTGATTTCATTATGATGTTAATCAATAGTGAATGATAATTAGTAAAATGTTTAGTAATAAGTTATTCCAAAATACTTGTTTCCCAAAATGATGGTCATGTCTATAAGGAAAAAGGAAGAGGGATCCACTCTGGAATGTTGGTAATAAAGGAACTTTAAGGAATTAATGAATAATGGAGGATTAAATTCTATAAGGAATTTAAAAGCCCAAACAAAAAAGGAATTAACAAATGGGCGACTAGTATTATTCAAGAATTTTGGTTTAATAGGCCTGATGCTACTAAAAAAAAACAGTTATCAAGCATTCTACAAATACAAAATAATTTAATTGATTAAGTAAACATAAAAAAAAACTATTAATAATAATAATAATAATAATAATAATAACCAACTGTAGAAGACAAAATAATAATAGTTTATAAAATTTGATCATACAAACAGTTGTATCACTCTAAATTGACAAAATTGATGAAATATGGTTGTGAAAAAATTATCACATGAAACAAATTTTAGAACATTAAAACAAAAAATTTTGTTAGGTATTATTGATTTTGTAATAATCCCCCCTCCCATCCCTCCCGCAGGTCCTACAAGACGAGCCAGGTCTCGGCACGAAGCCTGTTTGAAAAAACCCCAAAAGATGCAACGCCGGATTCACCCATGTTGCGCCCCAAATTTCCTAATCAAACATAAGTAAATTATTAATTATATTTTTAATTCAGCAAAAAATGAAAAAAAAAATACTCACAGAGTTGTCTTAGATTCCATAGGCAGTTGATAGGCGTTCTTTCAACTGTTGAGGAAATTGATCCGTAAATCTAGTCCAATTTTCTTCCCCTACTTGATTTTTAAATCCATGCAATATCTAAATAAAAATTTTAGTTTAAATATATAATCATAAAATTAAATAATTTAAAATGCACATCTATGTAAGAATAAAATAAATAATAACTTTGTAAAACATATCCTTTAAGTCATCCTTAGGATTTATCCACGAAGCAATGGCATCACAGAAGAATATGAAATCTTGAACTACACCGCCAGGATTTAGACTTATCATTTGACACATACCTCTAAATGCACTATCTTTTTCATCATTGTCTCGGATATTACGTAATGAGGTACACCTAGAACAAAAATAATATTAGCATTGCTCAAAAAACAGTTAAAAATTATTATTCATAAATATTTGTTATTAGTAAATAAGATGCACATTTTGTGTCCCCAATCCAATATGTATGTAATAAGTTTATAATTAATCAATTAAAATTATAAAATTATAAATATAATAAATAATAAAAATATATTATAAATAAGTAATAAAAAAAGTAAAAAAAAATAATTGGTACACACCACATGCGTACAAACTGTTGTAACAGCGGGGCGACGTCTTGAGGGCACACATAACCTAGTCGGCCGATTGTAATTGCTATAAAAAAAAAAAACAAAAAAAAAACGAAAAAACTAATAAAAAATAAATCCATCAAATAACAAATAAAATAGTAAACCATAAGTATACAATAATTTTTTTTAAAACAAAATAAAATTAATACACCTAATAAAGATCAAAACTGACGTCTACAATCAAAACTTAAAGAGAATTAAATAATATTGTTTAACATTTATTGAATAAGATGATGTAAAGCAAATATATATCTAAACCAAATTAATGATTATGGTTATTAATTATTATAAATATACGTTATGTCACACTAATAATATATTGTATATTTAAATAAAATATGCAAAAACAAGTGTTTAAAATTTAAATATTTCGAGTTTGTTTATTGTGTGGTTAAAAAGAGAAAGTTAAGTTTTAATTATTCTAATACTTGGGACCAGTATAAACAACTTAAATGTTTTATATTTTAGATGATGGAGAACAAATATATATTATAGTTATAGAATGGTTATTTATTTAGTTATTTGGTACTTATTACATAATATACGAAAGTGACTTTACAATTAATGATCACATTTTTAGATGGACCGCTCCAAAAATATTTTATATCAAATTATTAGTTTATACACTAAGCAAATGATTATAAAGATAATAAAATAATATAAATTAATGATTAGCAAAATTCATTATAGAAATAATAATGTTTAATGTACTTCAGAAAGGTTTGACTTACAAAACCATTTAATCGCATTAGGTTAATAAATATTATGCTGAATGTTTATGTATCTAATGTGAAATAAACAACTTATAAATACAATAAATTATTTTTTATAAGTTAAGATGATTTTAAAAGTAGAATATGTAGTTATATAGTTCTTCATCACCATCGGCAAACTATAATCTACATACCTATTTAATTTTTAAAAAATGTTAAGTATAACAAAAATATATTTATTTGAGTAATCAACATATTAATGTTCTCAGAATTTATTCATATTTACCTGTATTTTCTAGTAAAGTTTTGGGGGTGTTTGTTCGATTCATGGTTATTACCAACTGATTCAAAATTATTGGTACATATGGTTGCATTTCAGTACCTATTAGAATATACAAAAAATTAATAATTATAATCGAACACGAATATTCACCACACATGCTCATTCCCTTTTTTCTTTTGGTTATGGGTTTACTCAAGTCTCAAATGATCCATGACATATTAAGTATTGTTAAAGACCATATTTTCAAATACATAAACATTTTTATGCTATATTAAAAGAGTGTCTGTGGGATAAAAAACTAAAAAATAAATTTAAAAAACTTTTGAGTTTTAAAATGTTAAGTTATTTAATTTAATGTATGTACTAAGGCTAATAATATCCTATATTAAAATATTTGACAAATAAGGAGCATATGATTTAAAAATTATAATAATTAATAATTTTAAAAGACATCTGTGTATCATATGAAATTAACTAAATATTACATACATTTTATGTTTTAGCTAAACCCTTTAATCTTCATTAAAGACTATTATCCTTAGTTAAATATAAAGTTTAACAACTCAGAAACCTCTCATTCTAATTTCAATTCATAATTAAATGATGACATACATTTTCACTCTTATGACATTTGGTTTTTATTACAATAGGATAGTTCTTAAATGTGATAAAAAATCCATTTGAAAATATGAATTTTAAGTAAACTTGAAATATGCTAATTAGTTTGAATAAACGCATTATTATAGTATAAAAAATGAGGGTTGGTTTAAATATCGGTAAGCTTAGTAAATTAAATTTAAAAATGTATTTACAGAAAAACAATAACATTTTTATTACCCAATTTTACAGCAATCTCTCCTATTGCCCATGTAGCATTATTACAAACTGAGATGTGATCAGGATTCAAATTTTGGGCTAATATTGGCATGAAATCAGCTAAAAAAAAACAATATATTAAAGGCTTTAATTTATTTGCTAACTTTCAGTCAGGAATTTAAGTAAGTTATATTATTAATATAAAAAAAACTTTTGTACAATCTCTCTATCATTATATAACTAGAGAAATTAAAAATCATTAAAATTAATAATTAGTACTATTTACTATTTAGTATTTACGAATGCATCTGACATATAGTAAGCAATTTAATTTAATCAATTAATTTTAAATATAAATACATGTATTAAGTCATTATACCTATACAGGGATGTACATGTTGGAAACATGCTTTCGTCAGATCCCCAAGAAGAGCAAAAGAACTTTGCCTAACTTCAGCTAATGGATCTTGCATGCACTGATAAAGCAATTGTAAAGTATTTGAACCATTTATCAAACTTTCAATAAATGTTGTTAATCCTTCTGCTAAACCTGATAGAAGGTCTAGAGCTACTATCATAAAATCCTTATCAGGTGCATCAAACTGGTCTGGACTTTGAGAGTTAGCCTATAAATTACAATAGTCATAAAATAAATAATTAATTTAAAAAAACAGGTTGTGGTCGCATGCAATCAACCGAAACAATTGATCTACAAAAACCAATAAAAGACATGTATGTATGATGTATTTACTGTGCTTTATTATTCAGTATACACTTTGTTGATTCTGTTAGTAATTCAACATATAAGATATAGAGAACTTTGGTCTGAAGATAAACAGCAAATTTTATTTAGTCCCCATTTTGATGTATCGCCATAATGATATCCGTTAAAAGAGCTGTGTGTAAGTTATATGAAAATTACACTAATCAACATAGGTATTTGGTCTATGTTGGCACAACATTGACATCTTGGAACGCAGTTATTTAATAATTGAAAATCAGGATAATTCCTTGCCAATAATTTCAAAGAAAAGTTGAATAGGAAATTTCATTCACAAAATAGTGAATTATAGTCAGTCAACATTTTTTGATCAAAGTACAGGAGCACATACTCTATTATATATATACACCGTCTATCGAGGTTGATGAGTCGTGAAAAAAAATATGATATTCAAGTAAAAGGACCTTCACCTTTACTTATAACAAAATTAAAAGAAGAGTGGTAGCAAACACTTAATCCTTTCAAGAATACAATATTTGATGATTTTCTTACACTTGAAAACAACATTATTAGTAAATATATCTAAAATAATAATAATTTATTCATTCATTCATTCATTTGATACTAGTGATTATAAAAATAAATATAAATATAGATAATGTACAAAAAAATATTTGTAACTTATGAAAAAAATGGATACATTCAATACAATTTTTGGGTAGACCGTGTACAACTTAAAAATGAGTTTGGTAGATCGCATACAACATCACAACCATAATATATTTTTATACTTACAATATTTTGGTTTAATGTTTGTTCAACTAGTGAAATACATCTTTTGAATACTGGCTCGGCATATGGCATGAATCCAGATTGCAATGCAGTGGCAACACTAGATAAACACTATAACAAAAATAAAATATGTCTAATATTGTATTTATTTTAAAAAATAAATATGTATACATACTTCTAATAATGGAAATAGATCTTTATCTTCATCTTTCAATGCATTCCATTTTTGGATTAATGGAGGCATCAACAAATGAATATACTCTGGCTTATTCAAATTATGACCAACCGAGTCAGCTAATGTCCCAATTGCATCATATAAAATTAATAAATTTTTATGCTGAAATTTTAAATGTAAATACATTATTTCTGTTATAATTAGATTAAAATTTCTTTGCTTTTTAATTACTTGATATTTACTAAAAGCAAACACTAATGTTTCTAATATGAATCCTAAATATGGTACTAGTTCAGTAGTAGCTTCTTCTTCTAAAGTAGCGAAAGCAGAACATGCAGCTTCTTGAACTCTTTTGTTGGAATCCAATATTCGTTTAAGTAACTAAAAAAGTTACATAAAATATTAAGTAACACAACATTCAGTGTTTCATCACATATTTTAATTTTTTTTTGATTTTCACTGGTTTTCAAATTACAAACTATCAATACTTTCAGTATTCTACAACTTCAAAATCAAATTGTAATGAAGGACATTTGTTTAACATGATTTATAATAAAATTGTGTACACATAATTTTTCTTGTTAATTGTAAAATTTGAATAAAGATATAAATAATATAGTAAATGTAACTCTGAAAATTGACTTGTAAGTTTAAAATTTGATAGTGTTTACTATTTAGATATTATAATGAATCAGATTAAATTTCAATGTTAAGAAAATGCCAATTTATAAAGTCATATAGATTGATACATTAAATTGATGTATAATAAAAATAAAATTGACACAATCATTATATTTTTAAATGATGGCATTAAAATAAGTTAAGATCCACGGATACTTTTATTTTTACTGATAAATAAAATAATTTCAAGTACCTATCAGTAAGCTATCAACAATTTTGTTTGGTAAATTTTAAATTGTTTGTGCTTTATGTTTCCTTATTAATTATGCAAAAACAAAATCCAGACAATTTCTTTAGAAAACAAGACAAATTTAACATTTTCAAATTTTAAAAAAAATAAACAGTTCTTAATCATATTTGATTGTAGAAATAATCTAATTCACTTACCTCATGCATCATTGATTTTAAATATTGTTCATGTGGTTGACTAACAACCCAGTGGCAATAACGAGAGAGTGTCCAACATATTATGGCTCGAACTAATGCTTTTTTATCACTCAAATGGTTGATCATGTATGGAATAAGTTCATTTAAATGCGGGATCATACCGTTCATGCATCCTATGTTAACATAGGATAGGTTATATATATATAACATTTCAATAATTAAGACATTTTGTTTAAAAAAACTTATTTAGTTTTACCTTCAGCAATAGCTCCTAGAGCTAAGATTCCAGATTCTTTTACTTCCCATTCAGTAGAAGAAAGTGTTTCTTTTAAAATAGGCATAAGTATTGGAAGAATATCCTCTTTAAATACATTAGCTAATACATCTAAAGCAGCAGCACTACACTTCCCTAAATCATGACAATAGTAATTATATGAACGATGAAAAATGTTTTTCATTTTAATAGTTCAAAACTCACTTAAATTCCAATCAGATAAACTGCTATCATCTCCTAAATTATCATCATCATCTTCTTCGTCATTGTTATCTTCTTCATTACCATGTGTATTACGTGACTTATGAAATCTAGGACGAATATCTTCTTCACGGTCAGGAACATTTTCATCTTCTTCAACATCTCCCTAAATAATGAATAATATATCATATTAGAGTTGAAAATTTAAGTTTTAAAATGAAATATTTATAAGGATTAACCTTTAATAAAATAATATCTATTTCTGAGTATCGCATTCCATTAACAAGAATAGGTACAAGTCTAGGTAAATATGGTGTAAGTGCTTCTTTACAAATTTGTTGGTCAGCAATTGAAAGCCAAAACTCACATGCTTCCAATGCAACATTTTCATCTGGATCTTGTGTTCTTAATAACATATACTGAACAAAAAAGTACGAATTTTTTTTTATTATATTCATCATTTAATTGATAGAACAATGTTATAATCAATATTTTTAAATAACATTAAAAACATAAAAATGTATTTACTCACCTCAATAATATCATGCAAATGGGGAAGTAGTCGATCCATTCTCACTTCTAGAAGCATAACAATAGCTCTACAAACATTTTTTCTAACTTCTGCTTCATCATCCACAGCTAAATGAAATAAATTCTAAAACAATTTTAAATATAATATTAATAACTATTATTTATTACTCTATATTTTTAGATATTACTTATAACATTATTGCAAAAAAATATTACCTCTAAAAACACATCAATGTGGTTCATTAGGGAAGGTGTTTTCTGTACAATAAACTGATTAACACATCCAATTGCATGTGATCTAGTAGATGTTTAACAGTGCAAAAATAACAGAAATATATAAAAATAATAAAATATTTTGTCAATAATTAACTATTAAGAGGATGGTCAGGGCACTATTTGTTTTTTTTTCTCTGTGCACCCTTGCACAATATAGCAAATTTACATTTAGCACAACTACCAACCTCATGTTATAACTATTAATATTAGAGTGAATTTATCAACCATCAAACTTTAAGTTAAGAACATAACCTGTGTCCTTATGTTGGCTATTTAATAATATTTTAATTAAGTTTATGATTTAAGTTGTAAGCGTGTAAATTATTACAATTTAAAAATGCTTATAAATTGTATAAAATTAAAACATCATATGACAACGTGGAGACACAAGTAAGTTCTTAGCTTAAAGTTTGATAACTTTGTGATTTCACTCTAATATTAAAAATAAGAACACAGATATGGTTTTGGTAAATATAAGTTTTTTTTATGTTGTGTGAAAGTCAGAGACAAAAAACAAACTGTGCACAGACATCCTCTTAAGTTATTTTATTTATTAATAAATATAAAAAAAATCCAACAAATATTACCTTATTTTTGGACTTGAATGTTTAAAAAATTGTAAAAACTTTGGAATGAGGATATCGAGCGGCTTATTTTGTCGATCGTCTTCTAAATACTCGGATGAATCTTCACATATTTTTTGCAAAGCTCCAAAAGCCCCCTATTATAACAAAAATAATAACATTACTCAGAACGCAAATAACTATCAAATTTAATTATTTTAATCATATTATAAAAGTAATAATTAATTGATTTCACTTGAGATAAACATTATGTTTCGAATGTTATAGTCAAAAATAAATTAAAAAAAGCATCCCCATCTAAAATATTATTTATCAAAATTAAAATGAATCAATAGATATTTATCTTCATAAGTTTTAATAAATTTAAATAATTAATAATTAGATACCTCGCAAACATTATAATCTGCAGAATCAAGCATTTGACAAAGGGCCGGCAAAAGTTCAGGCCAGGTGTTGATTCCACGTGATGCTATTGTTGTGATTAAAATGCCAACGGTTGCTCTTATTAATGCTGAAGTATCTCCAACTGCAGTTAGACATTCAGACTTTACAAACTCTGTAACCGTAGGGGGTAAATTTTCATAGTGACTCTTGATATTATTTTTCAATATCAGACCACTTAACGATCTTGTAGGTTCGTCTAGAAAAAAAAAAGGAAATTACTTTTATTCAATGACTAATTGATAAAAATTTTAAATCAATAAGGTGGTATTTAAAATAAATTATAATAATTTGAGTTTTTTTTTTAATATTACTAAATTAATCAAAATTAAATATTTATAATAAACAATAATTCTAAAATATTTATTCCTAAATTAAAAGCAAGCTAACTACAGTTTTGAAATTGGTAATATTATACCTTCAGAAGTCAGTTTTGTCAAAACAAATATCAAATAATTGTTAAAATCTGATACTTGATTTAGTTCTTCCAATTTCTGAATTATTATATTAAGGAAATTTTCAATTGTTTAAAATAAATAATTTTTAAATTATATGTAAAATAGTTAAGTAAAATATAAATATTAAGATTATATAAAGGTATGATAATTTTAAATAGTTCATTACGAATTCCCAAGTAATAGCCGAATAGACTTATTGGATATATATTCTGTGAAAAAATGTATGAAAATAGTTAGGTCAAGTATTTTATTAGAAATGTAAACACTTTTAAAAACAATCCTATACAATATGATTTTGAATAATTAATAAATATTTATTTTCTTTGTTTTTAATTTTTAGATGTTTATCTTTTTAACTATATGGGCTGGACCCATGTTAACAAGCAACATTACGCATTTGAGACAACAGAAGTTATAGCAAAATAGTAAATACCGAAAAGTTTGATACTAATTACAATTATTTTGAATATAAAACAACGATTAGGTACCTAAGAATTTATGAATAAAACAAAAAAATTGTCACTTTTATACATTAATTTATGTAAAATGTCATTTGAAATTGTAATGTACTTTAATATTCAATTATTAATAGGTACTTCTATTTAAGCCAAAATAACGTAATTGGAAAATGTTTAATTTTAAAAATTAAGAGTATTTAAGATGAGGTAGACGGTACTACTCAAATTGTGTTTTAGCATTACAACAATTTAGAATGCACTGGGCCCAGAGTATTTAAATACTTTATAAAAATATGATATAGGTATCTCATAATTATTAAAAGAAATTAATAGTTTATATACCTTTATTGGCTAACTTTATATTTAACATAATAAATCACCAATAAAAAAATGTCAATTTTAAACTGAGACTTTATGCAATTTACACAAGTAATAGATATAGTAGGTATCTAAGACAATAAACCAAATACCTATTAAAAACTACTTGAATTTTAATTGTATTTAAGTGTATAGGTAACCGAAATATTAGGATTTTTAAACTGTTTTTGGAAACATTTTTTTTTATTATTTACTGTAAATGTACTTATGTAAGTAAATACATAGTAAATAGTAAACATATTATTTAATCAGTAAATAATTAGGTAAGTAATTGTGGAATGTTAGTAACACTCCTAATTGAACAAATACTATTATATACTCAACTTAAATAACTTAATTAGAGAATCTGAATAATTCTTAAACAGGTGGTTATAATTTGTCACACTCAACATACAAACCTTACCTTGAGTGAAAACATTTTAGATAAAAAAAAGGATACTTGTTGTACATTCCGTTGTATAACCGTGTCGGGAGACTGGGATTCTTTAAGCAGCTGAATGATTTGCCGTAATCCCTCTTCTTGCGGCTGCCAGGCCATTATCATGCTAACGCCAAAAGTCAGTTCAGTCGGTCGGTGAAATGCAGTTAAACTGCTAGAAAAAAAAGAGACGATGCCAATGCTACATAGCAAATAAATTTGACAGTTTATTTAGTTTTATGCAATTACCTATAGTCCGTGTGTGCGGAATTTCCAATATATTACCGCAATATCGTAGTTGGGCTATTGGCACGTTTAAGTAATAATAAACAGATAACTATACAAAAGATAGAGCGAGGGTGTGTTTTATAAAACGAGACTGCGAACGAGGACAAGGCAACAAAATTAACAGCAGACGAAGATGCCCGGAAAGACGGAAAATGACGGAAATCGACCGTATAGCGAATGTGTTACGATAAAACTCCTAAAGTCGATAAGCACATACACATTTTATGTTATTTTTTCCACTCTTTTAACGTCGCCCCGTCTCGCTCACACTAGTAACGATTGGTACGAGCAGACTCATCGATGACACGCGTAACATAACCGGCATCTCGTCAACGATGTGCGACAAAAAGCGCGCGAAATTCAAACACGCACGGCCGTTTACCGAATACAGATTAGGGTTTTGGGTTATTGTGTTATTGCAACTATAAAATACATTATATTCATTAATAATATTGATCACGTTCATTATCGGTACATCATATAATATCGTAATGAATCTTCTGTTTTAAATCAATAATGTGTATTTGTGTACAAATGTACAATTCTATGGACGTGACTTCTTGATTAGAGCCGTTGTTTTAGGCTCCTACGAGACGCCCAATACGCAATCAGTTATACATTATAATAAATTGATGGTGTATTGGAACGTGTGTTTGATATGTTGAAAACACCAAAACAATTTTTATATTTATTGATGAACGATGAATAATTATTGACACTACCTATATAGTGTAAAATTGTTAATGTGTGGACTGTGGGGCCTTTAAGGTATAGGATTGTCCCAGTACACCGAGACATGTAAACATGTTTTGTAACTTCGGTCCCGGTCTTAATATTAGAGTATTAGACAATAAAAAAGTAACTTGGTAACATCCCAATCGGTGAAATACTTAGGCTTAACATTTGACCGTCGTCTTACGAGTCTTAGTCGTGGACTCCTGGGGACTGCATATCAAAACTATAAAATTCACTCTAAACAAACGACTACGCACAATAATATCTAACAAACAAACAAAACTAAACAACCCACTTTTCATGTATACATCTTTAATTAAGCCCATGAGGAATTATGGCCTACAACTGTGAAACAATGCAATATTTGTTTTCCCTTTCATTCACGCTCTATTTAGTTAAAACGCTTTCATTTTTCATCATTCATCATTTTTATGAGTAAAATTACCCATCACAAAAATTATAGAAGATGATATTTTTAAAAGTGTAACTTATCGATTTTATATTTCATTATTTTTTGACATTCAAAATAAATAAAAACGTCGGGAGTAGATATACTGAGCCTGAAACACATCTTTTGTGATAAACTGCGAGTCCCGGATTGGAAAACGTTTGTCGTAACCTGAGTTCCTTAAAAAGGCGTACCTTAAATATTTCAAAAATTACTTCAATTCTCAGTTTAAAAATTAAAGTAGAGTCATTAGAGAAACAACACTATACTTACAAGTTATAACATAATATTATTGCACATTCAGTATTTTAAAATACGCCTAAATACTGAATTTTATTTAAGTTATTACATAAACTAGGCTATTGTGAATACAACTTCAGAGAGCACACACTTCCCACTAATTGAACAGTAAAGATTATGTTATGATATTGTAGGTATTAAAGAAAATTACATTTAATATTTTTGAACAATATAATGGCTTTTTAAGAGATTGAAATTTAAGTATTAATAAAAACTAAACCAAATATTGGTAGACTACAATAAAATGAAGTTCAAACACTTAAAATTATTGGTACACATACAAAAATCATACTTAACTATCTATTTAAAACAATATAAATATCCACGAATCAGCAATAATAGTGTTTTTTTAAGTCTAAATATATATATATATATCAATACAAGTAATATTATTTTGAAAGCTTATCTTAAAACTATTTTTTTTTTTTGAATTAGAGCAAAAGAAACAAACCCAAAGTTATTCAGTTTAGATTTCATAACTTCTAAATCTGGAAATTAAAAAAACATTAATTTATAATCTATATAAATATTTACTAGATATAATATATTTAAAATTCAAAAAAACGAAAAACCAATGTTTACTTTTGAATTATATAATCTACATCTAAATAATATTTTATAGCACATTTAAAATTAATTTTACCAGTATTTATTGTTAAAATAAAAAGGTAAATCAGACATCAGAATTCAAACTATTTTAACATACAAAAACACATTTAAAAATATTAATTTTCTTTTAAAAATTCTCATTTCTGCTTAGAATATACATTGTATAATTTATATTTGTGATATCTTAAGTATTATTATAGAATACATAGTTATTAATAAATTGGTTACTTAAACATTATATATATTATTTTATTATTATTTTCATGCATTTATAATGCACACAAATTGTATATACTTTATTATTAACAATAATAAACGATACTTGAAAATTCAGGAAATGTAATATATGCATTTTAAAGATACAAATTCAAAAAATATTTACTTAAATTGCAGAATTTAATACAAGTGTTAGTTAAAAACTAACTGCACATAATAACTACACTTACAAGTTACAAAATTTATTTTCATTAATTTCTCATACAAATTTTAAAAGTTCAACATCTTGTTACAATTTAATATTAATATAAAAAAAAAAACACCAATAATTCATATAATTACAGAATTATGATTCAGATAATATCTCTTCAATTGTTCGATCATTTTCATCATGCAATGGAAAACTAGTTAGAGTAGGATCACTCTCAAGAAATTCTCTTAATTCAGATTCTAAATCAACACCGGACACAGTACCTTCAACACCTTCCACACGGTCTTGTATTCCATCTCCCATTAATGATACCTAATAAATAGTAGGTAAATTAGTTAATAAAAATAAAAATTGAAGTTAATGACAACAACAAACTTATAAATTAATATATTACCTGTGTCTGTTGATGAGATGATCCATGATTTACTAAATTTGGGGGATGACAGTTATTTTGATTTAACTCCAAATGGGATATTTGTGCGATACCCATTGCTTTACGAACACCAGTGACAGACATCACGGCTGAAGGTGGGACTCTTTTTAAATTTTCAGCAAGGGATTCAGTTATTTTATCCGCTAATATGTATAAACGTATTTATTATTTTCAAATCAAAAATATTATATCATATGTACATTACCTAATTGAATTTCCTGCGGTGATGGATGTGCTATTTGTGAAAGATGTTGAGGAAGAGGAGCACTTAGTCGTTGATTTTGTACGTTTTGTAAACGTCCCAACAACCCACCAACATGATCCAATCTATCTTGAAATACACTTTGTTCTTCTACAAAACAAAAATGTTTATACATTGGAAATAAATAATAACAAATAACAATAGATACTAACGATAATAATCTATAAATTTTGTGTCAATTCCAAGTTCTGATAATGATTTTAGCTGATCGATTTGTATCGGAGCAGATTTAGTTTGATTTGCAGTAGTAGTAGTTGAACCTCCAGTATTAATTAGTGAAGTTGTTAAGGGTTGACATGATGAAGGCTGATGTAACTGACTAATTGATTTCTTGCTATCATCTAAAACAATCTGTTGCTTTTTTCGCTCATCTAATACACGCTTTGTTTTACGATGATCACCACCAGTCATTAAATCAAGCAAATTATCTGCCATAGTCATAGCATAATCTGAGTCTTTTGTAAAATTTAAAATGCTGAGAAAAAAAATTATATTTTATTACCTAATAATACATGTATTATATTTAAAGGATATAAGTATACAAGGAAAAAATCTCTGGGGTTTTCTTATGACTTACTTATCATTATCTAATTTCATTAATAACACTATTTTCTTTAGTTGGTAAGAAAAATTTTAAATATACAATCAATTTAGTAATTATTTTTTTTTTAAAAAGTAGGTACTTCAAATAAAATATGCAGAATGCTGCTGTGAAAATATTTTAGTAAACGATAAAGAAAGTAAAAATGAAATATAAAAACAAAAATTACCTTTCTGCATATTGTGCAGATGCTTCATCGCCATAAGTTCTCAAAACTAAATCTGATTCGTCTTTTGTTAAATTGGCAAAAGTTGAATCATATGTTGGAGCATACGAACCAAATGCGCCATAATATAATGGTTTAACTATAATTAATTGCATTTACATTGAAATAATATGATTAGTACAATATATATACTGTTCGTCATAAACATTAAATATTGACCCATTTAAAATACACACCAGTTTTAACCATGTTACGCCTGTCTTCGCGGAAACCTGGAATTGATCCTACCCCATGACTTAGTTTTCCAATTAATGATCCCAAGAGAACAGGCCTTTCACCTGTTTCAGGGTTGATTCCATCATTTGGCACTAAAATTGATAGTGATGTGGATCCATTGTTTTGTTGTTTTAAGAATCCCATCTTCCAAATTAAAAAAAATATATATATAAAATCTCAAGAGATATTTAAATCTTAAACAACATAAATAAAATATACATTGTTCGGTGTATAATAAAATAACAAATGTTATTTTATCAGATTTGACATATTATTTTCTTTAGAAATTTTAAATCAGAGGGAGAAGTAGATATTAGGTTCACATAAATACAATTTTGAAATGCCCCAGTAGTTGGGCAAACTGAAAAAAAAGTTAAATTTACTCAATTTTCAGTACACGGGTTGTTTTTTTATTCATTGCAAAATTTATCATAGCTTCCAAATTTAATATTGTTATATAATTATTGGTCAGTAGACAGTATTTGTAGCCTTTATATATTTACATATTAAAACAGGTTATATACATTTTTTATTAGAATTTAAGTATGTTAAAGATAAATGTTCAACACAGGGAACACAAGTAATTAATTTTACTTCAAATGTATTATGTACCCGATAGAAAGTTGAAAAAAAAAACGAATTTTCAGTAACATTTATAGTATAATATTTTGTTGAATTATCACATCAAAATAAAGATATAGCCTGAGCAGGTAATTAAGCTATCAAACTTAATGCCTGGCTATTCAGGTATGTATTTATCATGGTACTTAAGAAGTTTAAAAGATTTTACACTTAACAAAGTGAATTTATCAATTAATACATTGAACTTAACTTTACATACATTTATTGATTTGTCATTATTAAGTTTTAAAAAATAAAAATTTAAATCTATATACCTTGGTATTTTTTGTAGCCAATTTTTCAGAAGCCGCTTTTGCAGCATTTTGTGCTTGTTTAAGAATTTCATCTGGTGTCAAATTATCAGGTATTGCCTCAAATTTAGATCTAAAATAATACAGAATCTTGAATAGTATCACTAAGTGCTAAAAGTAATAACAAAATTACATAATTTTTCGCTGATTTAATAGGTCATTATCATGCAAACGTTCAGAAGATCGTTCAATATTTTCAATAATTGTATCGTTCGAAGTATCTCCGTGATATTCTTGGTTAATGTCAAAGCCCAGCTGTGATGGAGGTATATTAGCCATTCCAGGTAATGCAGATAACAGGGTTTTCAATTTTTCTGGGCCTGTTAAT
This sequence comes from Myzus persicae, assembly GCF_001856785.1. Classification (NCBI taxonomy): domain Eukaryota; kingdom Metazoa; phylum Arthropoda; class Insecta; order Hemiptera; family Aphididae; genus Myzus; species Myzus persicae. The sequence goes on from NW_019103870.1 coordinate 149,632, forward strand.
TTTAAACCAGCATGAAGAAGTCGTTTAGCTGCTTTATAATAAATCGTTTCTGGTTGATTATATGTCATGGCATTTTCACACATCAATTTAAAATCTGCCTATAAATTAAGCAATGATATAAATTATATTGATATTTTTATAATTATCTAACAATCAAAATTATAACAAAAATTGATTTATTCTTTCTTAAAAATTGTTATTTTCATTATGTGAATATCATATTTTTAATTTTTATTTCATGTATAGAAAAGAAATGATTTGTGGTTATTTGGAGAAATCAATATTTGATAACATCCACTTCAATTAATTTAATCTATCTTCATAGCATATAACTATAATACAAACATGTTCAATGGGGCCTATTATCTTATTGAAGAATAAATAAAAATATCTAGTTTAATTATTTTGTTATAAGGGATAACATAAATACATTAAATAAATGCATTTATACTTAAATACTTACAACAAATGCATTCAAACTAGTATAAAGGTCACTCTGAATGCTTCGGCGAATTGTTTCAAAGTCCATTGGCTTAGATATAAGACGAGAATAATTAGGAGCAATACGATCTGTAACGGGCCATGCAAATAATTGCTGAGGATCTCTGCGTTCCAAAGCTCTAAGCAAATGTGTTAATAATTGTTGCAAAGTTTGCCGATTTTCATTTGCGTTGCTTGTTTCTTCCGATTTCCATTCACCTAAATCATAAATAATGTAATAGTTCATACATTTAACATTAAATTAATAAAACTCACCATTTTGAGGCTCAGTAGAGTTTGCTGTGACCCTACTGTTGTTTTCAAAATTTGTAGGCCGTTTTGACATTGGAGCTTCTGCTAAAGTCTCCTCGCCTAAACTTATTTCTTCATGAATTGTGATATCATCTCGCGTTCTTTTTTTCTTCTCTTTATGATGCTTGTGTTTCTTCTTTTTCTTCTTATGTGATTTAGATAAATAATCATTAGTTTCATGATTACCATTAGTATTACTAACTATTTCATCAGCAGGCAAACAACTTCCACTGCCAACTTTTAATATCAATTTCAAGCCGCCAGACTTCTCCTTATCTGAAACATAGGTATAGCATTTAATAAAAAAAAGCATTCTAAAAATAAAATTATGAATTTAAATGCATAGTTATTTGTACTTATATTTAATTAAGGCAAATTAGATGTAAGAAGAGACAGTGAATCACGAAAAGTATTATTGAAATAGAAAGATAATTAAATCCAAATACAAAATATATATTACCTTCGTATTTATCTTTTTTATGCTTTTTTCGTTTCTTGCTTTCAAATTCATTATTTTCATCGAAAGACGCCAGTTTGAATGCTTTAAGTATATGCCTACTATCTATAACAATTATATAAAATCTGTATTGAATTTATTTACATAAACATTAATTTAAAGTTATTACGACTGATTCAACTAAAAGTTTATTGAATATTATAGTCTAATATTGTTCGTAATAATAACGTTGATTTAATAAAATAAAAACTTAAATATTAAACAGTAGTAAATAGTATACTATACTAATATTATTACACATTTGTAATTGTAAACAAAACAAATACGATTAATCAATAGTAAAAATGTAAAGTTTTTATCAACGTATATATTTTTGAGGTTATATGGTTCGGTATTTTTCCATTAAAAATAATCATGGAACAATAAGCAGGGTAGGAAACAATGGAACAAATGCAGCTTAGTTCCCCCCGCCATTTTGAATTTTTTATCGAAACATACATAAATCGGCGAGTTAAGAACGATGGTGCAATCAGAATTTATAAAATAATTAAGAATAATTACAGAGTAAACTTAAAGTCAATTTAATAATAGTATAGTTATTAAAACATAATACATAAAAAACCTAAAAATTTACAACAATTCAACGTTGTCTTTCTCATCTCTCATCAGTGTCTAAATCGGACTTAGTTGTTTCGTCATTATTTTGTGTTTTGAGTATTACTTGATGGATCATACAAATGCTCAGTCTGTTTAAAAAAACTCAGGTAATGGCTCTAACTTTAAAATATGACATCGCTTTAAAACATTAATTTTGCCAAATACCCAGCAACAAATTTTTTTTAAGGCAATAGGTAGGTACTGCATGAGGCTTTTGCATGATGCCACATTCCTGATCCCTTCAACATACTTTGTATGAGCCCTTGTGTCAGGATTTAAAAATCGAATTGAGTGATTGACTGTCAAATGTGTATAACCCTCCTCGGCCAAACAGTCATAACTGAAGAACTCTATGAGAAGTAGCATTGCGTTGGAAACAGAAACTGATAAATTATAACCAGTACGATGTTTTTAGTTATTTAAATAGGTAACCTTCCATCAATCACCGTTGATGATAGTTCCTGGTAAAATCCAATTCTTAATGGCCTACAATAGGGTATCCTTGTCCCTTTTTTTTGTAGGTATTAAAAACGCATCTCCAGTTTCCCTTCAGTACATAGTACTGAAACGTACCTAGAAACGTACGTCAAATATAAACAATAAAGTTCAGTAAACGTAAGATATAGGATATAAGTACCATGTACCTAAGTTCACTTAAATGTATTTAATGTACCTTTACGGCTTTACCTATGTAAAATGTAAATGTTTTCTTATTTCTGTAGCAATGAACGACGTGACAAGGGGAAGTAATAGTCATGATTATTTTATCTCTGTTCATCTGTTTATCGTGACAACCACTTTGAGGAATCGTGCTTCCTCAATCGCCGATCATTTAAAAAAAAAACTTTTAACTTATAACTAGTAATTAATTTATTCTAACTTGTATTTGTAGTTTGAAATTTAATAGGTATTTGGAACTAGGCAATTGCAACTTGTATATTTTAGCATTTGTTACTCAGTGGAGCACTGGAAATTTGTGATAACGTAATTTAGTTTCATAAGTAACCACTATAAAAAAAACGCAGATAGTAATGCTATACAAAAGGAAATATCCCGCACTTTGCCTATTCTATAACATTTCGTCGTCAACCTATCCACACAATCCAACCATATTTATATTGTATCAAAATGTATGTTTTATATAAAACAGATTAAAAAAAAAAATGATAACAAAGTTGTGATAAAAGTTGTATTTTTACGACTTAGAATTTTGTAAAAAATATTTTCTAAAATGTTTTACTGTTTTACTTACTAGTTTTAATGAGTGTCTTACGCTATTTGGATCCCTATTCACATGGCATATAGTATTTAGGTTTTTTAAGAAATCCATTATTATGCACATAAAAAAGTATAAACATAATAATACATTATACATTATTTAGAAATAAAATCTGATTGTTGATCATTTTTTTTAAATGGATATTGTTAAGGCTTTTAAGGTTTTTAATTCTTTTAAAGTCAAAATTCTTAAAAATTAAAAATTAAAAAGTAAAATCTATTGCTTCAGTATTTATTTCGATATTACCTAGGGGTAGGTACGCTATAAAAATATACTTTAGTTTAGGTTATTTTTGGGGGGTTGGTTTAACAAGTTCAAGTAACAGTAATCACCGACTATTTAATAAATCAATAGTGAGCTAATAGCCCATTCAATTTTATTGAATCATTATAATATTAATACCTACATTTTTCATGCAACCCAGCATATGAAATTCAAAATATAACTAGTATTATCATAGGCAATATTAAAAGGTCTTAAAGACGGTTATTGATAATCTGCACAACTATAGATATTACTGTGGATATTATTTATAATATTACTATTATGTTGTCTTATAAATTACCATTATGCAAAACACAAATATATGTATCACCTATTTAAGTACCAATTTTGTAAATATACCTGTTTAAACGTACCTACTTACTAGGTTTTTTGTTTTTTAAAAATATATACTAGTTAGGTACAATTATAATTATAGTTAATAGCCTATGTATATGATCTATTAACCTTGAAAATATATAATTTGTATACCGAAATACGATGTACCCATCATATTAACTTAATTAAAATAAATCTTGGAACTATGTAGGTTGGTACCTATTTTAGGTATTATCGTTAGTTTGATTTACATAATATTATATTACCTATATTGGTTTTCTTATAGTTCATATTTTTGTTTTATTATTTAAATATTTGATCTGGACGAAACAAGAAGTTGGCATTTATTCTGCTATAATAAACATTTTACTATTTTAGTATTTTATTTTTAAATATTATATGTACTATTATATTAGCTATGCTCATTTGTGTTTACGATATCATTATACTAAACATACTTCAATTTTATTATTATATTGTTATATGCCACGTATCATATAGTATGGTTATGTGTTATAATTTGTATTAAAATAATGGTCTCTGATCAGCGCCTAATCGCATACGTACGTATTTATGATCACATAAATAACGATGGCGACGAATTTATTACTGTTTTTATGATCATTATTATTACTCACGCAGCAGTTTATGACAGATGTGATGGGTTTTACAACTTTGACGGGCTATACGAAAACCAGCAACGCGCCAACCTGTATAATTATTGTTGTATAATATAATGATAAATTTATTTTATTTTGTTCTCTAGTTTTCTAGATACCTATTATGCGCGACACGCGATCGTGCAATTGCCAATATACGAAAACTTGACGATCAAACGTCTGCTATGGGTCGTCCGCTTTTTATAATATTCATTTCGAATTCAGCATTTTAATAAATAACACAACCAAAAACACTTGTATTCAATATATATATATATTTTAAAGTCTAAAGAGAAAACTTTAAAAGCATAGGATTTCGGGTGAGATGTAGGAGGTAGATTTGTGTTATAGTTCTTACTTCTTATTATTGTGTGCTATATGTATATGAATTTTCAACCCACACTTTACATCTCGAATTTTTTTTAAAACTATTCATGCATCAGATGCACAAAAATATCTCAAAAATATTAAATAACCTCTAACCAAGATCAGTCTGCATAATTTTCATTAAGTCGTGATTTAAACTGTTATAGCTTATAAGTATACAGGATAACTGTTAAACTTAGTAGTTATCCATCTAGTGCATCGATAGCACTAACATTTTTTTGTCATCTATATCACGAACGGAAAGAGCCAATAATGCATTACCTAGGTATAAGTACTTACTGAAACCTGGAATGCAAATAACATGTAGAAAACCGGGGAAGTCACTGTCCTGTATAGTTTATAGTCTCTATGGAAATGGGTTCAGTCGATAAGGGGGCTTATAGATGATTTGAAAAAGTTAGTAATTACTGGTGTTGGTCGAGTACTCGGCTTTGAAAAAGTCCAAGACTACATTTTTTTTTGTACTTGTAAATACGAGTACTTGACTTGAATCAAATAATCAACTTGAATCGAATACTCAATACTTAAATCAAGCATTCGTTTTACTATTTTTTAAATTAAAATTTAAAAATACTTTAAATATTATTTTATAGAAAAATAAATATTAAAACTATAAATAACTGAAAGAACCCAAATTCTAGTACAATTTAAAATATTCAAGAATTTTTTCGAATACCTACTTAATATACAGTTATTTCAAAAGTCGATTCATGACCGAGCCTCTTCAGGTTATAGACGGACTGTCAAAAAGTTGTCAACGTTGCACGACATGAGAAATGTAATGTATTATTTATATCAAGCCCAACCAGGTAAGCCGTAAGCGTCAGTTTCCACTATGAATGGCGCTTGGGTTTAACCTCGGTGGTTACCTGGTATATGTTTCATCACACCGACGAATTACAGGCTCCTACTGTAAATTCTTGTGCACTTCTGCAGTCAGCACATGAAGTTTGATTTGGCCGTTTTCAAACTCTAACGTCTCGATAGAAGCTCTCACTACTCGATGTCGGGTGAAGTAAGCTGCATTGCGATGTTCGGTATCGAGTTGGAACACCGTCTCGACAGATCCGCGAGATCGTGGCTTGATTTCAGCTGCATGGACACATGCACATCTTTTTTAAAGAAAAACCTATAAGAAATCGAAGAGTCAATGTCTTTTTTTTTAATCGTTTATTTAAATGAATTTGTATTTACAATCTGTACTAGGGGGCACAATAAGTAAAAGGTTTAGTATAATGTTGAAAAGGACAGTGAATTCCATGAAGGAGTTTCACATTAGAGGCACCTGAGCTTAAATAATTTCCTTAATAGGAATGCATTAAATATTGAGTAGGTCTCTAGGTCAATTGCGTTTGAGGCGTCTTGGTGGGTTTTCTGGGAGATGATTGGAGTGAAGTTGAGTGATTAGGCAGTTGGGGTGGTCGGCCGTTTTGGAGTGGGATTAATGTCTATACGTAATAAAATAGCTCAAAAGGCTTAAAATAGTGTTAACAGTTTTATCATTAAAAGTTTTTATCGTGTTCAGAAAATGCTAACATAAACATTTGGTCAAAAATTGAAGTAGGTATCTATTTTTGAAATTCATATCAAGCGTAGAAAATGTTAATATACATTTTGTGAACATTTTATAAGTATTTATGGTTATTTATTTTTGAACAACAATTGATTTTGATGAAAACTAATACTGTGTTGTACGTAATTGTCGAGCCGTAATAGTTTTAACTAATGGCTAATAATAAAAAAAAAAATACTGTGTTACTTACAATTTTTTACTTCTGACTTCCCAAAGCACTTACTAGACCCAATTTACCACCATGAATTTCTCTCAAAGTTGAAGGTTGAAGCATTTTTAGTGCTTCAAAAGGCGATGGCGCACTTCAATGTTCCGCTCACCATCCATAAAGTAAAGGAATGAAACAAAAATATTGTTATCGGTCGGTACGTATAGCTATATTATACATTCGGTTTCTCCGTGATGGATAGAAACATAATACTATAAATAGGTACATTGCTGAAAATGTCACTTGCTCGTGTGAGAGGTGTATTTGTATACATTTTTTGTACCCCCAGAAAGTATAATATTTTATTTTCCAATATTGACACGGCTCAGTGACAATGATATATAGAATAAAATCGGACATCGGTCTTTTCGGTAAATAGGATGAACAGGTATAATACGAAGTTATACATAAACGCATGTAAATGGAAATAAGTCCAATAATCGAGTGAACTGCTAACAATTCGACCGAAAGTCGCCTTGGCCGCCGACCACACAGCATGCCTGACAAGTTCGATATACGATTACCTGCTGTATATATACATTATACATATATAATATATATTATATACATGTTAGTACCTATATATAGTAATATAGTTACCTAGTTACCGATTCATTATAATTACGCCACGAATATGGAATTCGGAATTTATAACGTTACGTATAGCATTGGCATACCATATACGGTTAATAGGAAGGTACTTACAGCATAACCGGATCTGAAAATATCGTCGTCAAAGGAGACTTAGAGTAATAAATAATATATTTCAAAAAGGCTTAAGGGGATAGGTTCAAAATAAAAAAGCCATAAATATCAATGGGTGTATTTCTGCTTGCATAGCGTCGAATCGAACCGTTTGAGATTCACGTTATTACACAATCATTTATTATTAGACTTTTATATTATACATAAAGCTATTAGTTTTCATGCTACAAAGTCAGTACATTATATAGATTAAACTTATTCTCCAAAAGAACATGATTTTTTTGTCTCAACGAAAACACTATAATTCATTATGAGTTTTGACTCTTCTGAAATTAATATTAAACTAAATTTAATGAATATTATGTTCAAAATATTAAAATTATTTAAAATGCAAAAACAAGACATTGAATTCTAAAACTTAGGTAATTTCATATAACTAAATGACAACTCTAAGGTCATAGTAAATCTTTTCTTGAATTTTTTTTAATATCGTGAAATCGAAAATATTGAGTTATCTAAATATAAAGGACCGACAAAGTGATGTTTCATACTTTTAATTTGTACAAAGTGTGTGTTATAGAGAGTCGACGAATGTGCTACTATTTTATCGAAGGACATTACAATATTGGTGTGTAGACTGTAAAATATTATTTTTAAGCCTTTCAGTGAAGTATGCTTGTGTCGTTTATATTTACCCATCTACCATCATTATACAGTTAATTGATGCTGTGACTTTTATAATATGGGATGGGAGGCAAAATTAATTGTTCTTATAATATGATGTAATATTGTTCAGTGTCATCGTGTAATCGTGTTTGATACTCATAATGGCTAGTGATAAATAAATAAAATAATTACTATCGGTGCAAGTTACAAATTGAAGCTATTATATCAGTAATTATTAATTAATGATTACAATTTTAAAATAAATCAATTTACCATCTAAAAAAAATATGCCCATCAAATACGACCTTGATAAATTATGCCGAATCAAAAATAAAATTGGTCTAACTAATTTTAATTCATTACAATGTTGTTTCATCGTCTTCGTGGTGTGCAATAATAAATTTATATCAATATTTCAACGGTATTATGTATTTGGGTATAACGTAATAGTGTAATGACATTTACTCATTTACACATATGTTGAATTACAGTTGTAGTCTTGTAGCTAAACACAATAGTGCTGTAGAATACTAGCAGACCTATTATACCTATTAATAATATATTCCTATACAACCGTATTGCGAAATAATGAAACCTTATTTTAATTAATTAATTTAATTTAAGGATTTGTTAAAATCGGATTTATTATAATCAGTTATGTTTAGTGCAATCGCAATGACACAATCACGACGACACGGCGATCTGAGTAGGCAAATTATAGTAATACTTGGTCGACTGGTTTCAGTTGTATCAGGCGGCGGCAGTTGTAGACTAGTTTTTACACAGTATCGGCTCAAATCAGTAATCAGTAATCACAGGGGTGGCCTGGCCGCTAAGCTCTCTGAATTTTATTGCTTTAGCACCCTATGGTTATCTTATAGAATAATTAAAATCTTGAACACGTACCACTATAGGTCAAGATCGACTATCAGACATATATTATTATCCATATCGAAAGAGATTATTACTTATTGATAAATAAAATTTGTTTTGCATATGAAGTGTTACAAGTGACTTAAATCTATGATAAATTTTATTTTATTATTAGAGATATCAAATATAACGGACATGGTATGGTAAATGAGGAGTGTGAGGGGATAAAGCCCTGCACGGTTCTATTCCTTTAAAATGTCTCTATTGCCCCTTTTTGGGTGATTTGCAAAAACGAATTGCCAAAGCTCCGTGATTATACAATTTTGAAATAATTACAATAATACCTAGTGCAGAGATAATAAGTAAGTGCACCTGCGACAGTGGTCTGCAGCAAGCCCTTGTCTATTACTTGTCGTTTTTTATGAAACATGTAATTGCCAATGTATGCGTTATACATGAATAGGCGTTTTCAGTTGTCGCTTTCAATCTCCTACTCTTTGATCGTTCCTTGGCCTTTTTCTTCGTACTTACAGCACAACAACAAGCTGTACACGAAACTAAATATAACAAAATTCGAAATCACACATACAGTCCTACAAGGGTTAAAATAAAAGTTCATATTTTCGATATTTTTATCGGTGTGATTTTCAATGTATTATTTCTGCATGCCTAAGTTATTGAGTTGTTTGAAATAAATATGATAAAATATGTGGTAAATTAATGAAAGTATATTTACCACCATCCAGGGGTGGTTTATGTCAATATGTTAAATAACATCATAGGTACACAAATTTGACATACAACCTGCACTCACGATTAATGATTTAACACAATAGCGGCAATGCCAATAATTTATCGCTCATTATTAATTGGATCATATATAATTTGGATTTAACTCACTATAGAGGAGCACGGACGTAGGAGGCGAGTAAGTACTAGCTTATTTCCTACCTCCTATTCCTAATCCTTCCTCAATGCACTGCTGGTAAGTCGAATCCAAATTAAAATAATGAGCTGCAATAAGATTGATTGCATTGGCGTTGAGTCTAACTAAAGTGTTATTATTTACTCTATGCTATAATATTATTATCAAAATTAACCCGCAGGTGGCAAAATCAAGGAATAATACAATTTTTGATTGACACACCGTGGTCTGAAAAACAGTGAAAAAATTCTTACCTCCACCTCCCCCGTGCACCCTTTACAAACAATTTCTTCTTATTATTAATAAACTGTGTTTAATTTAATCATATCTGTACACTGTGTCTGCCTACACAACCACAAGCTTAGCTTAAAGGTGCAGGTATTTTTTATTATTTCCTTTAATACTTTTTATAATTTTATGATAGTCAAATAAAACATTTTCTTCAAAAAAAAAAAATTTTATACCTACCTACGTCACATACGGACGACGCTTGTGTACAACAATAAATGCGACGGCCATCTAATATATATATATAGTATATTCACATATATATCTATAGTACATACGTATACAAACTTACATATATATATATATATATATGTATAGTATATACGTATACAAACTTACATATATAATATATACGTATAAGTAAGCACGGGAAACATCATAATAATATATAATATACACGTACGAGTAAGCACGTCCTATATTATATACATGTGCGGTACACACAATACGGGCGGCGGCGGCGGGCGAGATTTACGCGATATAAAAATTCTCAGCGGTGTTCAATGATGTGTGACTCTCCGACCTCTATTGTTCCCGGGAGGTACTTATTGCGACGTACCCACACACACATACGCCACGTATATTATCAGTGTGTGTGTGTGTGTGTGTGTGTGTGTGTGTGTGTTTGTATTTGTATAATGCACTAAAGTCTAAAATACAACGTGCCCGCTCCAAATGTTTCGCGCGTGTATATAATAATATAATTTATAATAATATTATTATTATAAACATTGTTATTTTTTCCCCGCACTGCCTGGTGAGCGGAGCGTGTGGTGTGAGTCTGCCCGGACAAAACAACCCGAGATCGTTTCTCATAATCCGAATAACGCGCGGGTGACACGTACGGGCCGCGCAGCAGCAGCCACCGACTGTGTTTATGCATGTATATAATAACACAATGTACATAGATCTTGTGGGTGTGTGGGTGCGTGTATATAATATAAATAGTAATGTGTATATGTATATAATCGTGAATCGATTATACAAGACACAGCACAGAGACCTGTGCAGTACCGTATACACTAGGTATATATACTTACAATACTTACATACCATATCATACGAAATAAAGTCAGTGCTTCTCTAAGTATATTTGTATACAATACATATGTGTGTGTGTGTGTGTGTGTATTGTAATAACGTCGAGGGTATTCACGGACGTACAATATATAGTGTTTATATACAGGGCGATTCACCAGAGCATGTTCACCCCCTTTTTTCTTCAATAATGCAATTATTCGAAATCTGATTTTTCACTTTTTTCAGAATTTTTAAATGTGCATATCTTAAATTGTGGTCAGTACTTTATGATGCACGTAACGCTCTGACAATTTCGGGTAGCCAGTACTGCTCCATTTGTCAGTGTCATGTCGTATATTCCGGTTGGGTGTACATGGTTCTTTAGTCCAGGGATGGCAAATTTTGCTAACGTCATGTTCCAAAAATTACTTCATTTATTTTATTTTTTTCATGCGTAAATTATAAAATAAACAAATAACAAAAAGTTAAGGCGTTTTTATTATTATTAATGATTATGAATCATATATTAATCATATATTAATAACTGAGAAATTTTCATTCTAATTTTAAATTAGGTACACCAACATTTTCACAAACAATACTCACTAAATAATTATAAAACTTAAAAACTCACTGAATACCCTTCGTTATCATATGAAAAATAGTAGTTTGTACCGTCACAGCCCACAGGATACTTCTTCAAGAGTACAAAAAAAAATTAAGAATTTCAAAATACTGTTTTTGAGTACCTAAATTTAGAAATTCAAAAAAATCAGAATATGAATAAATTCATTAGCAAAACAATTGGGGCGAGCATGCTTGGTGAATCACTCTGTACTTATCTGTGTGTGTAATAACGTTGAGGGTATTCACGGGTGTATAAATGTATAATATATTATATTATGTGTATCGTATAATATATATAGTATTTCTATATATTATTTTAACAACTCACTCTGCGCCGCAGAAAGACTTGTCTCCAGCATTTTACTTCTTTCAAACGCATAACTCTTATAAAACGTGTCTTCGTCGGAACATTTTTGCATCTTCAAAAAAATAATTTAAATACTGGGAATGTCGCTGTGCAGAGTGTATAGCTAGAGAGCTAGTAGGTTTTGAGTGTAGGTAACGAGTCATTGATTAGGTCATCACTGTGGGTAATTGATGTGTTATATTTGAGTTCAGTGGTAACTGGTAAGTCATTGCACATATGAAATACGATTCTGAGCTCAAAGTATACTTTCTAAGGATATCTTATGATTTATTTGTACCACGATTATTAATTTATTATAATTAATAATATTACAATTAGTAATGCAGTGGTTGAACTTATTTTTGGCAATAACACTGCATATATTATTCTAAAATAATTATTATAATTTTGTACCACATGTTAAATATATTATGGTTATTAACTTATGAATAAATAAATACCGATGCACTCGATGCAGAGAGTTAGATGTGGCAGACCTGTGCAAATAGGTTCGCAGTTTAAATAGCTTAAAAAAAGTTTAAATATTTTGAAAGTTACTTTGTGTACTGTAGTACATATTATAAATTATAATCATATATAATATAATGACATACGTAATGCGAAAAGATGAAGAACTTCTATTCTATGACTAATATTTTATAAATATTACAACACAACATCGAAAATCATTTAATTTTGAGAAAAATTTAACTTCAATTTTCAATAGTAAAAAAAGTTTATTGCAATTATAATTGTATATAATATTATATATTGTTTTTTGTAATAATAACTTATAAAATACCTTGTATTAAATTGTACTCTTGAAAAATTAACACAAGTCATTAAGATGAAATTTTAATAAATTGTTTAACTACGCATAATCGTTTTAAAATTTTAGTGATTTTGTTTGTCAAAATGCCTACTTCAAACTCTTGTGGAAAAAATTGTACGCATAATATTTATACGGCATTTTTAAGTTCCTTAAAGAACAACAACCACACCACAAAATCTGCTCTTCCGACATTGTCAACAGCTATTGGTTAGATGATTGGTATGATATATTTTGTGTTTATCAACATTTTCTACTCTACAGGAATATTATATAAAAAAATTATGGTTGACTTATTTTAATGGCAGCTGAAGTGTCAGACTTGATGATTCGATATTTTTTTTCAAGTTATCTATAAAAAGTCTCTCATACCATATTTTTCCTTAGAATATGTTTTCAACATTACAAAAGTCGTCTCAACACATTATTATAGTATATACTATATGCGCATGATACGTATTATATTATATCGTAGCCTTTTCACTATGATCCTGTAGAAAAACCATTTTGTATCATGAGATACATATGAATGTATATATTATTTTAAAATACATTATAAATATATGACATACTCAATCGAATTCCCGAAATCCAAAGACCTCGCACTTAATCAAATCGGTTCCGGTCTAAATATGCCGCATAAATTTACAGATATACCTATATTATTATGTTTGTATTGTTCGTCGTTGCGATTACAATCACTGCCGCTGCAGGACGTTCTGCAAGTATTTTTTTTTTTCATTCTTCTTTTGGTGATTTTCTGTGTCGTTGCATTATAATAATAATAATAATAATAATATTATTATTATAGTTATATATGTATAGTATTTGGTTAACTCCGAGAAATCCTTCGTTGGGAAAAAATGCATTTTCGTCTGTTTTACCGTTACCGCCGTGAACGGCTGAACCCATATTTTAGGAACTACCTCGCAACGAAAATATATTTTTATACTATGCAACAATAACTTATTTTACGATCGTACTAAACATAATACGCCTGTACATTAAAAAAAAAAATGTCAACACAAGTTGTGTCAATCACGCCGATTATCAAATGCATCATAGGTATACCTAACTGTTGCCCAACGATCGTGTTAGATTTTTAAAGTTAAACATACATAACTAGTCGTACGATTTTTTAAATCGTAGAACTTTTTACGTTGACCGTTATAGGTCGAGTGTAGGTTACTACTAAATTTGTTGCTTACACCGAAATATGAGTCGTCATTAATCAACGGTATTAGCTGTCGTGTTCTCTAACAAGACAAGTAAAACGATTTATTATTAAGAGTCGTTCTAGTTTCTAACTTAGCGAAAGTTCAACGATTGATAGCTTCTTCATCATCAAACTCGTCCAATGTATGGACAGTTTTGGCCAGTGATTTCAAAAAATAATATATTACACTAGTATCCAAGTTGTGTCAATTGTTGGAAAAAGTTTTACAATACAATAATCTTCCATACTATTAAAAAAAAAGTCTACAACCAAATTAAATCATGTAAGTGAAACCCATATAAGTAAATTAATGAAAATACAAAATTTTCAAATTTTCAAATCGTACAGAAAAGTAAATAGTTTATGAATAAGTATGATCATAATATTATATTATATGCTCTTGGTGACTGGATTTGGCTACTTTTTTCGTATGTTGGTGATATTTTTGTATTGCTCACAAATTGTAGTTCAATTAATGGTATCACATATATCTCAACTCGAGTGTCATGGACATTTTTATGCGCTCGTCGGGAATAGGTAGGTAAGTGAAAAATTAAAATTTTATCATTTTTTATCCAAGAGTTCAAACAAATCCGCGGAATGAAAAATAGGATTAAAAAAAACAAAACAAACCGGAAATAATCGAATAAAAGGTGCTTATAAATCAAAATTAAACAAAATGTAAAAAGTAATGTGAAAACTTTTTGAAATATTTGAAACACTTACAGCTTTGGTGGCTTTTGTTTAAAATAACCCGTTTGATTAATTTTACAACAAATTAAAAGGGTGAAAAAAACAATACAAATCGCAGTAGGTGTAGAATTAATTTCAAGGAGGAAAAAAGTTAAATCCTAAAAATGTACGCAATAAATTAATCTTTTTTGTTCACTACTATATATACAGGGTGTTTCAAAAGTTTGGGTTATCGCTCCCATCCATTTATATACAAGTAGCAATTAATAATACTAGCTTGTACTTTTCGAATAGTTCGTGCACTGCACTACTAATGGTGCACCGAGCTGGCGAAATAATAATTGTGTTTAATTAATATGAGTATCGCGGTCAACAATTTTTTTAAGCCCAAGTCCAAGAAGGATCAATCCTTAACTAAACTTAATCTAACTGAAAACGTATTAGGCTTGTTTAAGCATCTGTCGTCAGAACTTCTGTAGCTCACAGGACGAACGAGTCGATTAATTTATAATAATAATGATGATAGTAATAATATGTAAGACACTATAAAGTCGTCCAAAATGTACGAACGTGTCCCACTGCATCGATTTTAACGACGACATAAATCGTCGATACACGTACATTATGAAAATAACGGAACAGAATAATGTAATGAGCTTCGTCGAGTCGTAAATATGATTATTATATTGTAACCGTTAAACCGTATGCTGATAAAACCTAACGTCCAAAAATCCCATGAACCCATATACCTACTTAGGATGCAAGCTGCATCATAATGTTATTATAATTTATAGTTATCATAGTAACAAAAATATGTCGTGAATGGACGTCACAAGCGCGACCGGAAAAATGCGAAAATACCGAAAGGAAAAAAGAAACGAGTTCGAACGTGTTTCGCAAAATCGCGGAACTCGCGACTACTAAACAACTGTATTATTATACGACAGTCACAAGTCGTGCTCACATGTGTGCCTAACTACAGAGATCATTCGGATTTCTTTCGTTTAAATAACATTAAACAGATACCTATATACCTAAGTCACATAGGTACCTACTTACGTTCGAAACGGACTGCACTTTCTCTGTAAATGATCATTATACACATGGGTAAATTAATATTATATTATATACATAGAAACGAATGAGAAAACGAAATAAAATGTTATTAGGTATATTACTTTTCCGCGGTAATAAACCGCCTCGTCTGCAAGTCGTTGTAAAACCACGCGATGTCATCTCGGGGGGTAATAAAACCGAGGTGTTTATTTGAAAACAGCCACCCGCCGATTTCTGTTTTTGTAGTTTGATGCATTTTTCCAGACAACTGCAACTGCTGCAGCTGCACTCGTAACTAATATCGAATGCATTCGTCGCAATGCCAATGTCGTATATACGACTGTTGCATTTTTACTTGAAAACTACCCGGTTATGGCCGTACACACACCATAATATAGCACTGATCATTCCTATATTATATTATATCGGTCGGGTACAACAACTGTTTTGGTCCTAAAATTTTGAAATAGTTCAGGTTGTCTGTCTATAAATACGATGGACATTTATTTTCGAAAAAACATCGTGACTGCAATCTCGCCGTAACAGATAACAATATTGCAAAAATATTTTAATTTTTTTTCCTGTCTAATCTATGTCAGTCGTCTACTCGTCTGTATATATTGTGCCCTACATATCGTGCGAAGATCGAAGGTGGTTCACACACGTATTTTTGTAAAATAAATGTCTTAAACGATCGTCGCGCATTAACGCAAATATGCTTGAGAAATTGAGTTACTGTTACATGAGAATTTTTTTCAGTCAAAATATTTGCAATTAGTTTGTATTATGAAAACATTCCGAGTGCTTTTTCTATGGACATTTGACGATGTTTATCAAGCAAAATAATTACATTTTATATTATTCCAATCAACTTGTTTAGCTTACAACCTCGTTATTAGAACTTAGGGTTTGATTTGTCTTATCTATTTCTAATATTGCGCCTATCTGTAAGAATACAATATTGTCGAATTATCATTAAATTAAAAACCTTATAAAAGTATCTTAAAAAAAAAATTAAATAATTCGATAGATATGTGGGTAGATACGTAAATCGTCTGTATCAATATATTTTTGTTTAAAATGTGTATTAAAAATATGCGAGGCACCCCCCTCCCCTAACCATAAGTTGTATCGAGATTCAGCAGCTGTGGTTTTTTAAATCATTCAAACGTTTTAAACAAGTAGCTGCGGCAGTTTACTAAAATGATCCGAAAACATTTTGTTTTTATTCCAAACGAACTCTCTCGGATAATCGGGAGCCACGACGACTCCGCGGAGATTATTTCGAATCAAAGCACGTTTTGACGGGCCGCCACGTCCTTCGCGGTTGCATACATAGGAGAGACAATGGTGAAAGGGGTGAAGCAATTATTTTAGTCGCTTAATCGGATCCATAACCTTGCCGGTAATGGGATACAACATGAAAATAATAGAAGCTCATATATTATGTATATTAAGATTGTATAGGTACTCGAATAGACTTCGTGTCGATATCGCACACACACACACACACACACACACACACACACACACACACACACACACAAACCCATACATACACACATATGCGCATTATAATAATAACGATAATATTTTACAACGACTCAGTCCGAACAAGAGGAGGTGTGAACCATAATATTAAAATATATAATATACCAAACGTGTTATATTATTATGCATTGCGTATGTTATGCATTTTAATAGCCGTCCGCGGCGTTATAATTGGAATACGTTTGGTAACCGCAAACGGTGTCGGTCAGGAAAATGGGAGTACACGATCATGGTATGTGTACCCGGTATACCTATATAAAATACTATATACTGGTAGGTATAATATATGTATACATACGGCCGGCGTGTTCTTGTTAATGTTAATATTATTTTGTTTTTATCATAACATCGAAAACAGTTTTTTTTTATATAAATAATAATATAATAATAATAATACATATATAATTTTCTAATTATTCGATAACATAGAAAAATAAATCAATAATGTTTCCACTATTAGGTATAAAATATTAAAAGTAAACAAAATACAAAATGTTGACATAACCAATAACGGTCATCGTGACATGTGACGCGGTATATACCATAACTCGATGTGTCGTGTACATATTATTATGACGGTTATTACATATACAATAATGTGACTTGTTACACAGCTGGACGGTTTTGATTGATTTTTTGCAGTAATGCTGAAGACTAGAGAAACGACGACGGGCGGCTGACGGGGTTCATATGACGAAGGGATGGTGAATGGTGATTGGTGGCATCGCCGTTCCGTCTTCGTCGTTCACCGCGCTCATCGTGATAGTGAGAGGTTCCTGCAGGTTGACAGGACACAACACGGTCGTCGAACGTCCCGTGCACGGGATCCTCTGCGCTAATTTCCCGTTCAGGCACAGCTTTCAACAAAACCAAATCGTCATCGTTATTGTTTTTCGACGGTATATTTCTTAAAAATAAATCACTGGGGGCCCGCAGCGATCGAAAAGAGGGAGCGGGGATGACATAAAAAAATGTTATTGCACTGCTTCAATATCAAAATATTATGTCTTCACTAGTCGGATTCAGATGTCTACGGAAATAGAACGCCCGTTTATCGCGTTCACATTTACATCTAGTGAATGACACACGGACGTCACTCATTTTTTATAAATAGAGTGCGAGCGAAACTCATATTTTTAGACAACTTGAACGTTTTACTGCCTGTTCGAATTAAATTACTTTAACATTTTTTTTATCTTATAAATTGTACTTAATATTTTCCCTTACACATAGATTTAAAATTTAAATAATTCCAATGATACTTTTTTATCGTGTTGTTTTTCATAAATTGTGTACATTGTTATAGCACATCGTGTGGTGTCTCATTTATGTAGATTATTATATAATTGATTTTTAAACAAATAATTAAATGAACGATCCAATTAGACTTTAGTTTTTTACCGAACGTGCTCCTTAAACGATTAACGAGTGGGAACGTGAACGAGTTCAGTTTTTAAGTGAACCTTCCGAACACTGGACCGATTCCCCGAATTAACATAAACCAAAAGGAGGATATTTCTGAATTAAGCTAAGAAGCGGATGATGATCATCGGTTGACTGACGAGAATATTGCAGAGCGTCCTATCTGTGCGTTCCGCTCGAAAAAAGAAGTGTACTAAAGGAGGTACGCTAAAATATCGGAAATATGAGTTGGGGTTCACTCGATACACCTGCCTTCCCTTCTCCACCATAAGTCAAGCACTGAATTGTTATGCTATCGACATACCTCGTACGAGCCAGCCGGATTGGGTTGTGGCGATTTCCACGCCAGAATGATGCCGTCTGGTCCGATCTGCCTGACGACGTGCAGACCGATAGGGTTTTCCGGTCCAATCAGGCACATGTATTTACGGTCGTCGCTCTGAAACATAATCGTTTTTGTTTCAAATTGGCCGTGAAGTAATGACGTTTCGTGGAGTTTATGTTTTATTATAAAAACGAGTTTCCGCATTTTTGAAGAGGGACGATTCCAGTAATATTCGGGGGGTAACTATCGTACACCACTCCGCCAGGAAGTTACTCCACACGTTAACAAACGACGTTTTGAACGATAATGGCAAACGTTTGTAAGCGCGATAGAAAATTAGACGAAGCTAGCAAGATAACGCATTTTGTTCAGGTAAATTGTTTTCACAGATTGTTTACTCCTGCGGGATTTTGGACTCGAGTTATCTATATTGATTTAATGATCTAAAGTCACTGTTGTTGCATTTGGTAGGGAAATTTTAAATGCGTGCCATATAATATACCTTTTTGTGAATAAGTTACGTCTCCTGAAAAGGGTGTATACTATAGTTGTGGCTGGTATACTTTACTTATAAAAATAATTTAACAGTCTAATATTATATTAATGACATAAATACATGAAATACATTTATTTAAACGATAGAAGTATTTGGTTGACATTTACAAAAAACTTTCTTTTAAGCTCATCTCTACTTATTATGTACCTACATGAAAATATTATTGTTATTACTTATTACTTATTACCTACCTATATCATATTATTATAATTAAAAATGTTTACCTACTTAAACATGTAAATGTTTATCACAAAAAGGTAATTTTTCAAATAAGATGTTCAATTAATTCTTGCTCTTTTCTGTGACGTAACTTACCCGCAAAAATGTGTATGGGGGACGCGAAAATAGTACCTAACGCTCACATGAGCTCTCTGAGGACTGAGATGTAATATACTGACGGGTGCGTTAAAAATGACTGCGCTCTTTTCGGGTGGCCCGGGACTTAAATATAATAACAATTGTAAGTTGTAACATTTCTGTAGAAAATATTACTAGTGTTTAGCTGTATTACTTAATTTTGGACGCATGGCGTAATAATACTATATAGATACCACGAAAACGTTCGAACGCAATATCGATGACTCGGCGGAAACATTATTACCAGTTTGTTTATTATTTTTACAATCGTTTTGAACGAAATAGCGTCTGCAGTACATGCGCATGTGATATAGATGGCCTTAAGACTATTATTGTACGAATCGAACGGTGTTATGAAATTTTTTATTTTACAACGAGCTAACCTTTTCGTCCGAAGTGCACTCGGTGCCACCGTTCAAGTATTTTTCTACGGTCGTGCAATTAAAGTCGGGAGCGTATCGAGTGGATGGAACGGAATCGAGACCTCTCGTGAACTCTAATCGCCTACTCCACTTGTCGTGCTCAGATAAATATAGCAGTTCGTCAGCCAGCATCATAATTATCTTGTTTTTTTCGAAATTTTTGGCCTCCAACATGGCTGCTTGTTTGGTTAGGTGACAAACTGTTTGTTTTATCTTAAGCGGACATTTGTGTTGTACCTAAACAAACCCATTGTCGGTACTCAGCACACATATTTCTTAAAAAATTAAGTAGTAGGTATCAAACTCCGGGTATAAAATCATATACTTACGGGTTTCACAGATTTTGGGCGATCTGAAAGAAATAAACAATTGTTGGTTATCGGTTATTGTGCACTCGGTAAACAATACAAGAGTGACCTTAATATTTATTTATTCTAAATAGTTTACCATCGGACGTTTTAGTAGAGTCCTCCGACACGTTTAAATTGCTATTTGAGTCTAACGTTGGACAAACGTCGTTGAAATTGTGCATAATTTTTTGTAAAATTGGTTCAAAATGTTTAAAACAGGCATCACACGTCTGAAAAACATCATCATAAATATAACATTATCATAATTTGCTATAATAATCTATTTTAATTATTATTTCCATTTATTATTCGTTTTAAAAATATTATTTTTTGTAACATAATAGGACAATATTATAAGAATAGTACTATTTTTATAACTGGTGTATTAATTCAGACGACCATACTATTATAATAAATTATTTACTTGTAATTGTGTTAGGTTCGATAGTTGTGGCGTTGTTGTGTGATCATCGTTATCATCGATTTGCTCCAAGTTTAATTTTCCAACATTGTTAGTCTGATAACAATATAATTTAAATTAAATGATAAATTAAAGAAAATGTTAAAATATATATACTTTTAAGTTTTCACACTGCAGCTCCTCGGCAGCATTTTTCGATCCATTGTACGACATGTGCCTTTCTAAACTATCAATAATTTCTTGTTTACGTGACAGTTCTTGGTTTAACTCTACAGTTATGTTTTCTTTGATTTCCTTTTCTTCAGCTAGTGCATTTCGTAAAAGTTTTACGTGTGCCTATAAGAAAATATAACAATCAATAATAATGACTTAGAAACAAACTTTTCAGTTAAAATATAGTATCTTGAAATTGAAAAGTCTAAACAGAAAGACACATCCATAAAGTTGAAAACAAATGAACGATTTTCTAATAACGCAAAACCTATTATACGTTCAATAGGTATACGTATTTGGTTTGTTCAGTATTAAAAGGTCCATACATCATTTGTTCATAAAATATTATTAATAATCGTATCCACGCGTTATTTCATTTCGATTTAAATAATTATATAAATATTTGTATCGTAAAAACGTTAATAACATAATAAATATTATATACACATGTTGTCTGTGCTGTCCTTGATATTTGCGAGACTGGGGGCAAAAAAAAATGATTGACAGGCCCGGTGTAAAAAAGACTACGAAGTCTAACATCCATTTATATTTAAAAGTGCTTTTAAAATATAGATAAGGCCCTACTTTTTTTATTATTTATATCAATTGATTCAAAATTAGCAATTTCAGATGAATATTATTCATCTTACGATATATGCAGAAATTATAGTGTAGTCTTTAAATTACACCAAAAAAGTCATCGCGGCTGGTATAGGCATTACAATACTTGATATATCCGAGAGTTAAATTAGAACTATAATCCGAGCATCAAAAACCATATTTGCCCCATTATAATACGCTTGAATATGACAGTTATAATTTCTTATGATTCATCAGTTTATTACCTACGTATTAAATCATATCGATACTTTATTTCTATGAAATTCCTTCTTAATATTTATCTATGAAACATTCAATTTAGTGAATTTTTAATGCTACGAAATTAACATTAATTTCTTAGATCAATTTTTTGAACTTGAACCTCAATCCATTCCGGACATTCCCACCCCATAAGAACGACGCTACATAATATGTATTATATTTTATACTTATATTGAGTCTTATCTTAGTGAGACTAGAAAATATTTTTTTAAATATTTCCTTTGTATTGCCATCACAATTATGTAAGCAATATATGTATATCATAATTACCATGGCTTTTAACCAGATAAAAATATATGTACCCATTTATAATAATAATAGCGAGAAATTAAAAATTACCTCAAGGGTTTCGACTTCTTCTTTGAGTTCTCCGTTTGTGACGTCATACTCATCAATTTGTTTCGATAATTTTAGTATGGTAGATTGGTAGTTTTTTGCCTGTAAAAGGTTTAAGTAGTGTAAAGTTATTTTGAATGTAAAAAATATCAAAATATTTACTTCTGCGTTGGATTTCTCCTCCAATTCAGCGTACACCGACTGTTTGAAATTAATGTCTTTCTGTAGGTCTTTAAATTTCATTTTCTCGCAATCT
Organism: Myzus persicae; assembly: GCF_001856785.1. NCBI lineage: Eukaryota > Metazoa > Arthropoda > Insecta > Hemiptera > Aphididae > Myzus > Myzus persicae. Next base: position 172,579 of record NW_019103870.1, read on the forward strand.
AATTGATTTTTGAGTACGGCATTTTCTGATTTGATTTGGCAAACTTCATTGACGAACTGATCCATATCATTTCTAAGTTGAGTTTCACGACGGACCCAAGACTGCTTTTCCACATCTTTAGCTTTAAGCTTGTGCATAAGTTCTCGTATCTCCGTTTCGAGTCCATGTATTCTGTCTAAAAGTTCTGGTTCCCTATTTCTAGAATCAGCTGATAACCGCATCCGGTTCTCACGATCTGTTAACTGTTTTTGTTTTTCAGCCAGTTCTGAGTTCAGTTCTTCGATTTGCCGCTTGTAACCTTCCTCGACGTTAGCTAAAATGTTATCAGCCTGTTGTAATGTCTGTTGATACACATTTTCTTTAAACTCAAGGTCATGGATCCTTTTTTCCATTTCCATTCGCTCTTTGGTCATGATACGCAGTTTTTCTAAATAATCTATGTCCAGTTCTGTAGACTGTTTGTACTCAATAGCCGACGTTGATTTGGATTTGCGATAATGTTTACATACAACACGCCATATATTCCATAACACTATTGCCGGCCATGCATTTTCCAAAATTTGTAATTTACATTTTGTTTCCATCTCGGATTCTTCAAGTTCAAAATTTCTCTGCTCATATTTGTTGATCAGTGCTTCCATGGAGGCCGCGTGCTTACGGGCTTCGCATTTTTTTGCATTTACTTCAGATAACTCTTGGCGGAGTGCTTCGATTTCTTGTGCCTTGACATTCAATTCTGTCTGTAAGGTATTTTTTTTTTCAGCCAATGTCATGTATTTGTTTTCCAACCTAAAAATTAAAAAAATTAATAAACCATAAATAAATCAAAACAATACATTTGTAGTTGTTTAAAAATGAACGTACTTCTGGAATCTAAGTCTAGTGTCATTTTCCGCCTCTTCGAATTCACATTTTTCTTCTTCAATAGATCGATTTTGTTCTTTTAGTTTGTCTATAGTGGTATATAAAAGTTTTATTTCACTGGCCAGTCTTGATTCTCTATCGATAGTTGACGTTAAAAGTTTCACTCTATCGTCTCCGTCACATTCATAAGCTTCGATTTTCCTTTCTAAAGTTCGCCAGTGTTCTTTATAAAACGACAATTCTTTAGCAACTCGATCATCAACTAATGGCACTTTGCGTTCTTCGATTTTTTCACGAATTCTAGATAATTTTCTAAGTTCTTCGGTTAAATCGGTAGAAAGAATACCTATGGTTTTTTCAATAGGACTTTCCGTTTGAGTCGCTTCTGATATAGCTTCCGAATAAATATCCTCTTCAAAAATACCACTTTCTTGAAGGCAGTCTGTATACGCCTGCTTATGGCGATCATTTTGATTTACGTCTATTAAACGGCACTCGAAATTCCGTATGAGAGCTAGTACTTGATTAATTGTTGATCTATCTTCTACGCAATAACATACGCTGTTGTACATTTCCATCAGTCGTTGTTTAATGTTATCACACCGCCTTACATCCTAAAATTCAATACTATAGTTAGGTAAAACGTATAAAATAAGTTGTATATAATGCGGTAGTTATAAAATACCACTGTGTTCAATATATATTTATTCATTGTACGTAACATACGAATGTCAGTCATTCGCTCGTGCACGTGTTTTCACAAAATTAAAAATCATAACAGTATAGTTAACCTTTACATTCCACGGTGACGGCTGTTACCGCAGGAATGTTTGTTTGGTATGTCAAAAATTCTCCTCATCAAACCCTCTCGGTTGCATCCCCTGAGGTAAAAATCGAAACCTGTAATAACCTTGCCCATGCATTATGGATGCCGTGCCGTAAAGTATATTTTTATTACTAGTACGACCTACAGACAACGAGTGGATTACTGAATCGAAAGCCATTAAAAAGTAGACAACTATTATCGAATAAGTGTATTTAATTTTTGTGAGATATTATATTATGTGCTAAATTTTAAATCAGATCACGATTCGTCCAAAGTATAAAATTCCTATTACAAGGTTGTCACATAGTGCTATAATGTACGCTTTAGGCGTTGCCATTCGAGTACTGGCCTTATTGTATTTAAAACATTCTATCTCGTACATGAATATATGGTATTTATAATATTGTGATTTTTTTTTGTAGGAGTGGTAGGTAATAGGTAATGCTAATAAAGTCTAGAGGGTTCGTTGAATTAACGGCACACCTGTAGATTTCGATGACATAATGGCTAGAATAATATAAATTGGTAATCAAATAAACGAATAACAATCGCGTGAGAGTGATTTTGAATATTGCCTTTGTTTAGAATATTAAAAACAAAGTGTTACCAGCGTTGAATACAAATTTTACCCTGAAGATGGCAGTATTATTTTTGTTGCCCACTACTATTTCGTGTGAGCCATTATAACAAAAATCGTGAATTTATTTGGTAATTATTATTTTCATAAGTATCTATATAATATATATATAATATTTACAAAATAATATGTTTTGGTTGTTGATTTAGAATATGTATATATTTTTTATATTAATCAATATATCATTTTCCTTTATAATAATATGTTAATTTTTGTCCACTGGGTTAAATTTAGGAACGTGCTTAAGATAAAATTTATTTTAAACATAATTGATATTTTGTAACAATTGAAGTACCAACTAAATAATAAAAAATAAACAATGATAGGTTGTATATAATATCTACTTCAGGAAACGATATCTATTAGTTCTCAGTTCAACAATCAAATCCTGGTTGAATTTTTAACGCTAACTCCTTGTTCTCACCACGAAGATAAAAATAATTTTGTCATTACAAGGACAAAAAAAAAATTGAACCAAAAATGTTTAAATAGTTTTAATATACAATAGAAGAACACCCATTTTAAAATTACTCTTTATTAAGCTATACGAAACCACGACCTTGTTTCTCAAAGACTAATTTATTATGTGACATGTTATTCATACAATGTTATAGATCCCGCAGCGATAATTTTCATAGATTACTTACTAATTCGTTTTCGTGTTGGTCTCCGTCACTGCAAAAATCATCACTGGTGGCCAGTGACATAACACCGGAGTCGCTCATATCTTCGGTGGTTTCACGGTTTTGAATTTTCAACTATATAAAAACAATGGGTTTGAATAAGCGCGAAAACGTTTTGCAATCATACGAGATAATTTCATATTCAATAACAAAAAAAAAGCCATTTGGTATACAGAGCGTGTTAAATTTTGAATGCATAAATGCATACATTATGATTTGATGGTTAAATAGCAATCAAATAATAAAGAACGACATAAAAAATACACTATTTAAATGTGTACTTTTTTTAACATCAAATACGATTTTAATTATTTTTTTAATCTTACTTTGGTCGTTGTTTCGATATCTTCCAACTCCAAAAGCCTGAACTCGAGTAGTTCGTTGTGTTCTGATGTTTCTTTAAGTTGCGCTTGCAATTTATTCACTTCAATTAAAAGGTCAGAATTTATATTTGACAACCGTTGGATTTCTCGTTTGTCTTTACGCAACGTCGAGTCTTTGAGTTGTTGCACTTGCATGCAATTGTATGCACGCAGTAATTCTGAATGTTTCTCTGAGAGTAATGAAAACATAGTTTCCAAGTCTACCATCTGTAAGTAAAACTCTCATAAGAAACTTTTCTATATTTACCTGAGCATTAAAAGTAATTAAAATATTTGTGGTTTTTTTTAAATTTTCATTTAGGAGTTACAGTTTTCTTTCATTTAGTTAGCATAGATGTCATATTTAAATATCTTATTTCATTATTTACATAAATATTGAGCATAACTGAAAATACAGCCTAAGATTAATGTAAAATTTCTAAGCTCTGAGACAACTTTCTCGAAATGTAGTTTTTGAGATATTAGTGTGAATTATATAAGCCTCAAGATTTATTTTTTGTTATACTGTTCTCTCTTTTTCTTGTAAAGTAATGAGATATAGTGTGCACGTAATACATTATTTTTTTATTACATTATCACATTTGCCTACTAGTAATTGGCTAGCATCTAATATATAAATGTGAAAATGAAAACCTTTGAGTGATATGTTCTCGGAAACTACTGAACCGATCCTTATGATTTTTTTTTTTAATTGAAGAGCTCATTGCAGAGAAGCTTTATGGCTTTTGATAGATTCTCTAACTTTAAAAACAAAGGAGTTATCAATTATCATAAATAATGACCAGTTACGTAGACTGGGTGGGTGAGGTTCGCGGTATTTATTTTAAAGCTCAGAAAAAAACTTATACATTTATGCCCCTGGTGAAAAAACTAATAATATAGTTTATAAAGAAATATTGGTTAATCGGTAGTTATGTAGTATTTTTCCAAAATAATAAAAATTACTTTTCAAAAAACTTAGTTTTTTTTAAGTTTAGTATCCTAACCTTATGTCTTATCGATAATTATGTATTTAAGAAGGTAAATGGTAATACATGGCTTTATTTCATTTGTCACGAATTTGTTTCCGGCAACGCTGGGTAATTGATCTACCTATATACACTTACAATAAGTTGGTTATTTTTTTCTACACTACAAATTACCAAGAAATAATTTATATGGCAAAACATTGTTTGCCGGGTCAGCTAGTATATATATATATATCTCATACAGCATGTAATATAATACGCGTATTGTAAACAAATAGATCTAAAACAATTGTTTCATGCATAGTTAAAAAAAATCTTTAATTCTTCTAATGGACCTACCTGTGGTAATTGATTTTCATTGTCTGAAATTATCGAATTGGCCGTGTTTCCTCCCACGCGGTTATTGCCTTCGACAGATTTTTTCCGTACGTCCAGAACATCTTGAACGGTCGCTTTTGACGAATTTGTTAATATTTTTTGTACCTATATAAATTAATTATAATTTTTATGACATAATAAAAAAACAGCATACCAGGAGTGCACTAAACAAATATATGTACAATTATTTATTCTGTACAGACTCTGGTGTGAAATAGTTGAAGCTTTCGTGAGTTTAAAATTATAAATACAGTTTTACAAAGTATATACGTGATTTCTAATAATAATTACAGGTTCGAAGAAATTGCAAATTACCTTAATGCTAGTGATTCGGTCAGTAAGTTTTGGTGAGCCAGTTTCTGAAGAGGCGTCGTTCTAAGTTTTGATTCAAAAAAAAAAAGTTTATTTAATATTAATACTCATAGTGTTTTTTTCATAAGGTAAAATGATTGGTTCAATCAGAAGAATTATTCATACTTAACACTATCAATTTCAATGGATTTTGAATTTTATTAACGATATATGGCTCGTTAGTATGCGAATACTTAAAACTTTTATCAAATTGTGTCCGTAAACAATGATTTCATTAATATAAGTAGTACTTGTCCAACCATGTTTAGGTATTAATATATTAGATAAAATAAAAAAATTACTGGAATAAACAAATATTTCTGGTTAAGGTTTTGTTAATTTGTATTATAATAGATTGGTCTATTATTTTTATTATAATTATTGTTAAGTACCCACTAATTGTTCGTAAATACCAATATAAAGTTTAAGACAATGAATCATTTGTATTATAATTACATGATCATAAACTTATAAGTATTATTTTAAATAAAAAAAAGTATACTTCTACTCATAATGTTATTTATTAGTTTTTTTATATGATTCGAAAATGAGAAAATACGTCTGAGCACTAATGGTTTTGGAAAGTTTAATTTTACTTGTTTTTAATATTGGAAGGAATTATTTAATTGCAGGTATGTAATTAATAATTAGGTATTATAACTTAGACAGTTAAACGAATGTAAAAATCTTAAGTCACTACAACAACAATTATAAATTAGTTGAATTCCTCTCCTAATATAGGTATATTACGTAATCATAAGTCAATGAAAAATAGTTTGAAACAAAATCACATTTATAATTGCTTCATTTTCCTTTCCATTTGTTTCATAATGAATTAATATTGTTGAATTTACAATTATTAAATAACAATTTATAGAATATACATAATTGAATACTTGTTTAAAAAATCAAACAATTATTTGTATGTACCAACTTAAATCGAATTATATTAATTAATAAAGTATTTATATTTTATTTGAATACCTTGTATGTTAAGTAAATATTTTTTTAAGTTTAATACACCTAGTCATAATCGTTAATTTGTACAGATATATTTTTTTGATTAGAATTGTTTAAACTAAATATAATCAGTGAGTTGTACTACACAATTTATAAGGTGAACAATTAATCTATTAATACCTATATTTGCATAACAAATCGTTGAAAATTTTTGTATTCAATGTGGATATTTATAAAGTATTGATAAAATGAAACTATTTAAAAAAGTGTTATTTTATAATGGAAAGTAGTTCTTAAATCAAAGATTTATTCAATTTATACATCCAAATTATTTCACATAGTGTTACCGTTTATATGATAAACATATTCAATCAATATTTAATAAAATCTAACATGAGATTTATAAAATAACAACAATTTCATCTTTTCATTAAATTAATTAAAATAGGTACATGTGATTTTAATTACTATTATTTATTTTAGTTTTGTATATTAATATTTTTACTTCATAATTACAGTCATATTTTAATGTAAAAATATGGAACATAAAATTAAATCCAATTACACGTTGTCACGAATATATAATTTAATTCTTTAATGCAATATTCTGAAACGTCAACATTTCATTTTCCGATTTAATATACTGGAAATATAAGTGTATTAAAAGTATTAAACGCCTCTCATGTAACATATTTCGTTTTGATAAAAGTATTACTAAACAACATATAAATGGAATACAAACTACTTTGAACAAATATATATTTAATATAAAATTAAATGCCTAGGTAGGTATTAAAATAAAAATAAAATGTTTAATTTTGATACTGTACATAATGGAAAGCGCGCAAATAGTTTTAAATTATAACATTATTTGTTAAAAACAGCTCATAATATTATATAGTATGTTATTTACTTTAAAATGTACAATTAATTTTGTAATCATAAAAAATAACAATGTTACATTAATTATAATTTACTCGAGTAAAATTATTATATTCGCATTATTATGCACGAGGAAGTGAAAATTAAAATACCTACAATGTTTTATAATTTTATTAGAAAGGTTTATTTTTGTTGAAGAACAGACATCGAGAACGGGTATTGAAAAGTCCCGTACAACATTACAAACCCATCATTACGGTATAAGTACACTCGGGTTAAAAACAATATCAAAAATAATGATATGATTACGAATATCGTTTTGGTCGGGCATCACGAATATTCATCTTTCATACAACAGTCGTGCACACATTAAAGGCACACCAATATTATGTTATTAATGTCTCTCATCATATTGTTTTTCGCCATTATTATTGCGATCATTCATATTTTAATATTGGCGGCACCGCACACTCACACTCGCAGGCCACAGCTTTATTACGGAGACGGGGAGAAAGCATAATATTGTTTTCGAAATAAATTTTTTATAATAATAGTAAAACATCCGTTACGCGTGTTTAACATAATATATTTTTATGATGCACGTATGCACAATGCACGTGCATAATGATAATAATAATAATAATAATAATAATATATCGGCCGTAACCATATAAACGTTCGCAGAAATCGATGGGCGACATTCGACTGTGACATTTCAACGTCTTCTCCCGCTCGTATTTAACAACGCAAATACGCAATAATAATGTGGTTTTCGTGTCGATTATGGTTTACTTTACTTTATGTTAGGTTAGGTTTAAGGCGTTTAAGGTACAAGTCTTCGGTCTAAATTCGTAACTACGACTTTCATACATATCAGTATATCACGTTGTGATAAGTCATATACATTAAACGATACTAGGTAATAGGGATTAGCTTAAACATGATTTAAAATGTTCGTCAACTATGACATGTATTAGATAAGTATAATATTATGTCATTAGAGGCTATTTTATTTTATTGTTATTAGATGTATTGAAAATGCTGTGGACTTGATTATAATACCTATTATCTGCAGTGTGCGTTATTTTATATTATTATATTAATAAAAAAAATAATGATCTATAAAAACATAATATACCTATATTGTTATGAATTAGAAGGTTACTTTTCATAAGCATAATCATTAACTTTCAACGGTTACGTAACAATTGCTGTTGAAAGTGAAAAATTTAATTCGTCTTACCATATGGGCTGATCCTTTTTTTTTAAAACTGGACTGTTGGGAACCTTCGTTTAGCTTTTTGATCTGAAAAAAAGAAAGATAACAGTGATAACGATTAACGATATAAATAAAAAATAATAACAACACTAAATAATCGTCGTCGTATAATAAGTTTTTTTAAAAATAACGTTCTAATCGCTTCAATTTTTAATATAGTTCACTTTCATTTTCTCTCTGCAGTCTTCAGTGATTTACTTTATTATTTTTTCATCATCATCAATGTATTATTTTTTTGCACACGCAGATCGTGATCCCGCCAAAATGGTGCCTTGGATCATTCGTGAAGTCGTGGGTGCTTCAAACCAGTCGTTGCGAGCGGCACACTCATACAAATACACTTTCACCTCCGACCGGATCACGTTTTACCTCCACCTCAATATTCTAGTATACCTATATATTTGGCACCCGGCGCACGGTCAAATTGGACCAACTAATTAATTTCGACACCTGTTTACCGCGGTCGATCAACCCACCTGCATGGCTGCATGTCAGCCTGTTTAATGTACCGTTTATCGTTTCATAATTTGTAATCAAAATACTTCAATGCTTATACCACAGAAAACTGCAGAAGGTAATGAAAATTAGATTTATCCCACCGCCACCGCCACTCTCGTCATCGTAATGATAAATAGTTTGAAATGTTGATGCGTTAGAGCATTAGCTATAACAGGCACCTAACTTATATTTGTGAATGTGTATTGCGTACACATACTATATTATGAATTTCATGTATCACATATTATACTATTATTATAATTATTAGTAAATAATAATACATACATTGATATTTTTTCATAATATTATGCAGTATAATAACAGTTATTATGTATATTAACATTTGAGAAAAATTAGTAATTTTCTCATGAAAAATTACACACACAAATAAAGTCAATTTGGGATTTATATTTATGATTATTTTTTGGTAAGTCAAATAATAAATCTGACGATAGCTTACGAAATTGATCATCCATGAGATATAAAGCGTATGGTATTTAATTTGCAAAATATATAGGTACGGGACACTACATATAAGGTCAGTAAGAACCCTGCACTTTTTTATTATTTTGAAAAGCGTTTGGTAATGAGTAATGACTAATGAATTAGAAAATTAATTGAAATACGTCTCAGCAAGTTGCGGGGACAAAAAAAAATAAAATAACGTTCACAATTTATTCTACTTGGATTTGACATTTGTTGGCCTTTATTCATAAGCAGATGAGTCATATATGAAATCACACAAATTTGACAGGTGAACACGCCTATTCCCCACAGGAAATCCGCCAATTCGTTTCGACTGATTAATGGACAGTGCTGTATGTATGCTATATACACTCCGAGAAAACAAACGAAGGAGGTCAAAGCAATAAATATCTACTACTACAAAAAAATCTAAGTACTACATATTATACTGATATGGGTGGAAATTCTATGAACGTCTTGAGCAAAGTGCTAATAATTCGTTGATTGTTTTTAAAAATGAATCATAAAACATAAGATTTATGTTATGTCACACGTCAGTATTTATATTCATATATAGGTACCTACAACCTATACATATATAGGTACTGTTGTAATTCATTGTAGTTTTATGTTAAAATTGTCAACTATTTATTTTTATTTTTAATTCATAACATGCTTTGATAACGTCTTAAACGTAAATTACATATTATTATTATAGTTAAGGAGAAAAAAATGAACATACACGCTGCTATTAAATGTAGGTATACACTATACACGCTTGAATGCACTAGGTTTCAATATAGAACTCTATACCTATACTTATATATTCTACATAAAAAATGTAATAAAAATGAATAACTATAATATTAGTTGAGACATTTTATAGCTTATATAAATGTTTTAATAATTAAATTCTCTCACGTGTCGTCTAGTGTCCGATTGACCACATTCCAGAATTTTCAACAAGTTTTCAAAATTTTGTAAGGTCATCAGCATGAGAATATTACGAAACGTTGATACGTTCAAAAAATGTTAACCCTTATACAATAGGAACACTGTTGGCAAAATGAGGCCTATAGTAATAACTACATTTAGTATAAGATAATAAATATATTTATTTACGTAACAAAACCAACATAATAATTATGTATATATTATATTTTTTCAAACAGGTAAAATCAAAATCAAAATTTTTATTTATTTTTTACTTAAAAAAAACATCCAATAAAAATATATTATATATATGTTAACTATTATAATGACGTAATAAAGTGATTTAGTTGATTTAGATATTGAATACACCACTATAAGGTTTACAATCGTTCCAAAAAATACTAGTAATACTGGATTATTATAGCTAAAAATGCAATAAAATGATAATTTAAAGTTGTAATTTGTAAACGTCGCAATACACCGTGTATAATGTTTATAATAGCCTGACACAACCACATGTGACTTAAAGATGTGGGAAATGTCTATTATATTATAAAAGGTTAATAACCACTAAATTCATATAAGATACTATTACCCAGTAAACATATAATATAATGTTTATAACATCAAATTAATTTGTTAAAAATATGTAAGAATTATAAAATATACGATTCAGGTTGAAATTTGATTTTCCTAACCCAGTTAATAAAACATTTTTGTTATTTTTAATTGATCATATTGATTTATAGTACCTATTAGAATTTAAGACTTAAATAAAAAACACAAAATTTGCATTTATTTACGATTTTGTCAATACTGATAATGGTTTTAAGTTTTAAGTAAAAAAGAGAAACTATTGATTTTACGAATTTTATATCCGAAAAAACTTAACCTAACTATTTCAACCTACATTTGATGGGAAGCCAATTAGCCAACACAATATTATGGTATATTGGTGTAACTTACTTAAAATTAAAAAATACTTGTTGATGATGGCTGAATATATTATTTATGAAATTGAATCATTTTATAAAATCAAAATGTTGATATGTTTTTATAATTTGAAAAATCCAATAAAAAAAATTTTGTATCAAAACTACCTATACATTTATAATATTTTGCAATTCTATCATCTACTAAAGCACGAAAAGGATGTATTCAAAGCTACAAATTAAAAGTGCATTCCTAATATTGTACGCTTAATTTGTATTATAATATAACATTTATTACCATTTCAGATTTATTTAAAAGAAAAGTATTCTAATACTTAATCTTATTAATTTGTTAGTTGTCGCCAATTATTATTTAATGTTTTTATGTAACAATTCCTATCTCGTCATTATGATACTGAAAAATGTCAACATCAAGTATTCACTAACTCTGTGATTATAAATTTAGGAAAATTACAATGTTTGTATTAACAGTTAGACAGGCATAATCTAAACTATCTAGTCAAATATTAGGAAGGCATAGTAATTCATAATGATTGTTTTAAAACTTTAATTGTGTTATGCATTGGTTATAATTTTATTTTTGAATACACAATCAAGACAATAGGACATTGAATAATAATATTGTAAATAATAGATAACTGTTAATTTATAACAGAGCTGCATAATAATGCAAACAGTTTGTTTTTACTATGTATTCTAAAAAATTTTAAGCGCGTGTAGCATGTTATTATTAATTGTATAATATTATGTGCATAAGGTTTCATACGTTATATTATACATGAAATTAAATTGTTATATAAACTTGAAGTGTAAAGCCCTAGACCAACTCTACTAATTATTGCATTTACGAATATAGTACACTATAATAATAATAATAATAATAATAATAATATCATCTACATAACACTATTATCACTTTAATATCCTCTGACCTTAAAATCAATTAAATAGGTGCAACTTGAAATAACTCGTGAGTAGTCTCAAGTAGGTACTTCGTAGTTGTTTGTGCATTGTCTAAAACTCGGAATATTCATCCGAAAGACGATATTACTATGTAGGTATTATGATTTGGAGAAAACTAATTAATTTGTACTCATACTGGTGTTGTTGTTGTTGTTTTGTTGTTAATAACGTAATAAACAGTGATCACACAAACAAATAATAATACTATAACGGTATAGAACGATGATGCGTTTCGGTTGAACGAACTTCAATATCTGCGTGTGTATCATAACCGAATAATTATTAATAATTGAAAAAACTCGTAACGAACATTAATAATAATAAAAACATAATATAATATTTTAAATATATAATTTTTTTCTCGGAAACGGCGACCATATAGGCTCAAACGTAACCGGTTCGTCATCAGCCCGGGGTTTAGGGACCCCGAGGGTCCCCCCGGTAAAGTTGTCGTCGTAATAATAAAATTACATTATTGTTATTAAACGGTGTGTGTATGACTGTAGCTGTAGGTACGTGTGTATAACACGCTGATCGTATAACACGACTGGGTGTGCGGATGGCGCGTGTGTGCGCGTATCAGTGAAAGTACAATAACAGCTTCAGCGGCGGGAGAAAGTAGCTTCAGCCCGTTCCGGAGTGCAAGCGGGAAAAAAATATTATAATCAGGCTCATGGCGGGTGTGTGTGTGTGTTTATTATTATTATTTTTATTATTATTATTATCGTACCTATTTTTCAAGTTCCCGACGATATAACATTATTATAATAAGATTACAACGCTTACACGCATGATAGTATATAATATAGGCACAATAATATGCATTCTTGAACTTCCAATACCGTTAATGACTTTCAAAATAATATTCACTGTCCATATTATAATACTATAACCTTCACCTTTCACACAAATACTTAGTACACACAAGTAATACAGGTATTATTATATTTTTTTAAATATAATAATAGGCATAAGACGTATAATAATATTAAAATATATTTTTGGTATCTGTATTATAATATTATTATTGTTGCCATTGCATCTTTAAAGCAGGTATAGGTAGTATAAACGGTGGCAAACTGATATTTCATGACACCAAGAGAAATAGATTATGGTTAAATATATAATGATATATGTAGACCGCCCACGTGTATTGTCTTCAAAGTGGAACCATTACTATGCTTGCAAGTGAATATTCAGACAACAATGAGTATAAGACGTTATGATGATGGTGTAACAAATAACAATTGTTTGTTATATATTGCACAAGTGTTCAAAAAAATAGACTTATTTAGATATTAGTCCTCGTCAAATGGGTAATAAATGGAATGTACACGAGTGTACTTGAGAAACACCATATTTCTATAATGAATGAGTACAGGCACCTAAATATTATAATGTTTATCGCCATATTATACTACTTGAAAGTTGATACAAATACGATTTTAGTTCGTTTAGTTGACGTATAAGTATAGGTACATAACTAGTAAATTGTATAGTATTTAACTCCACACCAACTACGTACTTAAAGGTTGATGCAAATACAATTTTAGTTCGTTTATTTAACGTTTTTAAACACAAACAAATTACTGGAAGTAGTAATATATATTATCATATTCCTAATTGATTTTAATAATATTGCTTTGTTAATAACCTTAATAGAGATAAACCACTTTTTATTTAACTGCAATTTCTAACAAAATGTTTAAATATAGTTTGTGATTATGGTATAACAAATGTCACAAGTTAACGTTTAAACTTCGTAGTGGGAAATATTCATGATTTGTACATTATATTTATAATTAATTCTCATAATATTATATACTATACATAAAATTGTAAAAGTTATATTTGTTGCTGATTTTATTAAAACAATTATTGCTCATGTTAATACAAACTTGAATTTGACGATAAAAATTATCATTTAGCATATAATTTTAAATTATTTTGTGTTTTATATCGAACTTTGTCAATAATTAATACATGTATATTTGTTTAAATTCTATAAAATATGTATAAGACGAATATTATAGTAGTTTAGTTGATTATAATTTATATTTAAAACTACGATTTTGATCTTTAAATTACATAAACTAAACTGTTATTTAAATAGTATAATATATTTGACATTTATAATAATAAATTTTATATAATTTATTTTATATTTCAGGTACCTACATGGCTACTTTGTGTACTTTAATGACATAACAGTATTTTATGTAAAATTAAACTCATGGATACCCACATAAAATAACATCTTAAACATGTTAAATGTACACTGCAGGAGATACTATTGTTATATGTTCGGTACAATGTAATTTCTGTAAATCTGTTTAAAAATTAAAATGTATAATGTATATGGTACCTACTTATAAATGATGATGACACGTATTAATATATTGTAGAGATTTTAGGTTAGGCTGTTATTTTTAAATTGAGTAATAAAGGTTGAGTATAAGTATAAATTTATATATAAGTAACGAATAATAATTAATTAAACCCATTTTTTATTTTTAGGAGAAAATTTACAATCTATATTATCATAGACATAATGAGTATATGTGGGTTATGAAAACAATAGAATATGAGTTATATAATTTGGAAAAGAAGCCAATCAGTGATAACACTTTCATTTAAGTTAAGACTTGTGTATTTTTATTTTATTTTTATTTTTTCTTACATAATAAATCTCTACACCATTTGAGATTATGTCTTCTTGGAGTGCTACCTGGAATTGTGAGAGATGATAGATTCTTGAAGAGTGGATTTGTATGAGAATATAGATCGATATGAAATTGTCGATAGAAACATTTAGCTTAATCGTGAATTGTTTTTAAGTTACAATATATGCGTATTGCTTAGAGTGTGGCTTAATTTCCACGGATAAGCGTTCACTAAGTTCAGTTAAAACTTTAGAAATATTTTTTGGACATTATTAAATTAATTAAAACATTTATGAATATTAAGATTTTGAACTTCTTATGAAATGTATATAACTATGGTTATTATTATATGAAAGTATCAGTCAAAGTAAATTTGTGCCATGTATGATAATATTATTATTTGTAAATTTAATCGTAATAGAATTTATGTAAGCACGTAAGTATCGAGTAGAATGGACCAGAATGGACCTACTTAAGTATTATATTAAATACATATTTAATTTTCTTCACATTGATTATCAATTCGAGGCATTGACAAAAAATGTACTATAATCCTTTGAACCCGTCTTCACGAGCCATTAAGCTCAAGTCTTTGAAATACACAATAACTTTTTAAAGTACGTACCTACCTATATTATTAAAAAAAATATAAATGTTTAAAAAACATGAATAAATACCGAATGAAAGAAAACTTTTATGAGATTTTAATATTACATAACATACCATCCATACCTGCCTAACATTATACTTACCTACCTAGTGTTTTATTTCATATATTTTTGGATTTGAATAATTTTATTGGTTTGTTTTAATTTTCAAAATCGACACGTGTATATTTTATTTTGAACACATAATAACGATACATATTTGATAATGCAACTCCTCTAATGTTTATTTAGAATGAATAAATAATAATATTATATTGTCATGTGTAATACCTACTACAATATATATTAAAAAACTAGAAAGCAAGTATAATAAATTATTGATTAATATAAGCTGACAAAGACTTCGTAAATTATCACTCGTATTAATCATATTATGCAATAGATGTATAACAAATGACAGTCACTTATTCTTGATTTCTTTCATTCTCAAACGTATTATTTAATTAGTATCGTATTGAGTGAAATAACTATTTTTCATTTTTTTTTTTATACTAATAACTATCAACTACCTATAAACTATAGTAAAAATAACTCGTTGAAATAGTTAGGTAATTTTTATAATAATATGTGCTTCGGCTATATGCTTGTGAGTTATAACAAACAGAGTTAATAGAATAAGCTTGATATTTGAAGAAAATATATTTTTTGACACCTAGTTAACATATTATGTTATAAATTTCAATTTATGAAGGTCAAAATAATTGGAACAGTTTGTCTCCAATTTTTTATTATTTAATGAACATACGCGGAAAACATAAAGTACAGTTATTACTATTATGTAATCGAGAAATGTATGAATACAATTTAAAATTTACGAGTAAAAATATTTTAATATTTATATTAATATTATGATAATATACTCGTTGTTCATATTTACCATATTGTATGACGTGTTGACACGTACGACGAGTCAAATACACCCATTATGAAAGTATGGTAAAAGTACCTACATAATACAATATGTGAATAAATTGAATTCATTGACGGGATATTTAAGCCTCTCATCGTCTTTAATTGTTGTATCAGTTATGGCTATCGAGTGCACCGAAATATACATCAGATTCAATCATACAGATACCATATAATTATCATTATTATATTCTATAAATAATAACTATCCGTAAGTAGTTATAAATTATAATATACGCCTACGTACAACTATAGTACTACAATAATGTTATTACATCATAAATCCAGTACATTTAACAATATGAATGCAGTTACAATATAATATTCATATAATTAGTAATTATTATTATTTTTGATTAAAATGTGTGACCAAATGAAAACCAGTGCACTGACACAATTTTGTTTGTAGTTACCGGCTGTGGTTGTTGTTCTATTTTATTGTTCTTATCGGGAACAGACCTTCTAGCGTTATCTTTTATCAGTTTTAATGAATCCGACCAACATAATAATGCTTGTGAAAAACGGGTTTTAATTAAAAATCACCGGAAGCATTCGGCAACGACTTATTGTTGTAACCTATGTAGCCCAAATAATAACATTCTCCCCTTAATTTTTAAAGAAAGAAAAAAGCTACTCACCAGGTCTTTGACTCTACTCGAATTTTTGCTCGTAAGCGACAAATCTTCAACTGTATCTTTGATCATCTGTAAACAAAAAAAAATATTGTGAGTATAGATTTGAGTATGGTTATTGTAAAGATGGTAAGGTATGCTCAGACCCCTACGTCAAATTGTATGTCCCTATACTAAATGTTTTTAAAGACCTTATACAAAACTTCCAATAAAATCCAACTATTTGCAAGCGATACGAGCATCCCATACACGTACCAACTAATTGCTGATCATAAATTTGTATCAAATAATATTATACAATTTTAGCATCAGAAAATAAATCATCCAACATTTTTGTTTTGTAAATTATAAGTCTAATATGAGTAAATTTATAATTTTATATTAAATTAATATCACATTAACTATAATATATATAGGTATATATTTATTGGAATGATACATAAGGTTAATATAAATTCTAAATGTATAACACAATGTGAATAATAATATTCACTGTAATATATTAGAATTAAAATTATTTTTTTCCAAAGACTATAAATAATTTAAATTCCAATTCTCCAGTATGTTCTATGTATAGGTATCAGTAATATTAATTTTACAAACTCTACAAAGAATCTCAAACGATTTATATGAAATCCCCATAAAATGAATCTGTTTAGGTGTATAAATCGAATAAATATAGTGTACATTTGTTTCACTGTATAGTCAAAGACAGTTGTTACTGAAATTATTTCTTTTTAGTTTTAAAATAATTATAAAATATTTTATGTATGAGAGCAATCACTGTGAGACACCCTCATTAATAGGAAGGTATGTAAGACATAATACACAAATATGAAAGTACGATTATATAATAATAAAAGTTCATTGCAATTTAAATTGATAAAAGTTTAAAAATAAATCTAATATTTGAGATGAAATTATAAAATTAATATAACTGTAAATTATAATATGGCTCACAATTTGGGGAGCTACTACAGGCTACAGCGTTTGTTGATCAACATAAAAGAAAATTCTCTTTCAGATTCTTAATGAATATTTTAAACAAATTAGAAATTTAAATAACTTAATTTGTTTTATAAGATTAATATATAAGTATTATATTGTTTGTAGACTAAGTAAGTTTATAGTTTATTAAATTCGTAGAGGGTTAAAATAGATTATGTAGATTTTGAAGAAATGTTATTTTATAATCGATTAAAAATCCTTTTAAGTTATTTAAGTTTACAAACATTAATTAAATAAATAGCTTTATTTTGTTCTAAGGAATTAAGAAAAAATATTGGTTCATTATAATATAAAGTATTAGCATTTAATATCTAATGGTGATCGTTTTTTGAATGAAATAAAAATTAATTATTTTCAACAGCTTATAGCCTTATCAATTGAACATTATACATACAAAATATTATATAAACCTAACATTATTGTTAATAAATAATAACATATCAAATATAATTTTAAGATTTTAGCATAATATTATACTCATATCATATCACCAATGTTAGTACATAGTGTGAGGAATGATTGTGGTAAACTTTATTGTACGTTATAGTTTGATGTAGTATTTTAGTTTAAAATTAAAAACTAGAAACAATTCATGCTACTTAAAAATGTAAATATGGTTTCAAACTTGAAATTCTTATAAGGAAATCATTATTATAAATGTATATGTTTCTCGGCCATGAGAAGTATTGAGTTCCGAGTGAACTCCACAACACATAATATTTGTTCACAGTTATTTTAATTTGTATATAATATTATATGTATGTAATAGGTATACGTAGTATATATATATATACTAGTGCTAAAATACAAAAAAAAATGGTTTTTGTAAATCTAATTTACACTTTTAATTAATTGTCTGTAATTTTACTTTATTGAGAATTCTGTATGCATAAATTAATGAAGATGTTTAATGATTATTTGAATAGAATGAATTATAATATAGTTACATATACATACCTATACGTTATATGTTTGATATACACCTATTTTTTTTTCAAACAGTGACAGGGGAAATGTAGAAATCACACTTGTGCGTGTTTGGAGAGAAAAAAGTTCACCGGACGATAATGACGGTATACAACGGTTAATGAGTAATTAAACATTACAACCAATTAAGGGCACGTTCTCGTGATGGAGCGTAATTAACGAGGTAACGACACGAAGCTATCGTAAACGCGTTTCCGATAATGATTAAATTGCTATTAATGGCGGATAATGTTTTATTCTATTACATATTATTTCTTTGAAGTTTATTAAAAAATCTAAGATCAATATACCTCACTAGTCCGCACTGTATACCTATGTACTTGCGGTAGTGGCGGCGTTATTTCATATTTTTACTTTGATTAAATATATATTAGATGTGAGCTGATGATGTTTGTAGCGCGGAAGCATCATATTTCATTTCCAACACGAATACGCGATATCATACTACATAGTCAATACAAAGGTACACGTAATATATACAACATTACCACATACATAATCGTTGACCAGTAGATATGAGCAAAGTATAAGCTCATCACTCATCGGCAAAAATGTAGTCTTATGCTTTTAATGACAATTTTATTGTGAATTTGTCAAAATGTAATAAGTACAATGCCATTTATTAAATTTCGATTCAAATAAAAACGAGGAAATATAATATACAAGGATTCCAATTTTTGAATAATGTATTATCGATTGGACCTCATAGTCAATAGTGAGCATATGAAGTGAGCATATGAAACATATTAGATAAGTACCTACATTTGTATGTAATTTCTGCATTATATTCTGAAATTATATATCATCACACATTTCAATCGATTCGTATTCTGAAAAACATACGAAAAGCAGTAAATTCTACTCCGCCACAAATTGATTTTAGAATACGACGATGTTCACTTAAAAATGTAATAAGTAAGAACTAGGTACCTACATCAAGTGATTAAAATGTTATGGAATACGAATATGTGACACTTCGGAAATACTCGGAAAAAGATTTTGGTATACCTATTGTAATAAACAGAAAATAGTGTATGAAAACGTATCGACTACCGACTATCTTACATAATTTAAAAGGTAAAAGTGAAATCGTTTAATTTGATTATCTCATTAGATTCTCTAAATATTTCATATATTTTGTGTTTGCATTGAGGATCGGGATATATAAATATATAATTATATGGTATATAGACTATGGTTCGTGTATCGATAGTTCGAAATAAAAGATTTGAATATTCGAAATTGCGCTTCGAGGATATTTTTGATTTTGTTTCCGCTACATAATACGTTAATATATCACGCCATCACGGATATCGGGTTCTTTTATATCCATAACAGTTACTATTTATAGTTTTAGCATGTTTTACTGTCCTCGGGCGCAGGAAGTGCCGCAGGTATGTTAACAGTTCTCATTATTTCATAATGTCACATGGCCTGAGCTTTCCCCTTGCGTATTCGACTTTCTAATGCCATCAGATGTCAAAAAACATTATTAGTTAGTCGACGAGCTATTCATTTAAAAAATAACATAATGGCACCTCAGAGCTTAATATTATTCAACTACAAGTTCGTTTACTAACAAAAAAAAAATCGATTGTTATCTAACATTATATTAAACATTTTCAAAATTGGATATTATTCAAAAGAAAATGCACTTTAAGTATTCTACTGGATAGATCTTCTTCACTATTAGAGTATTAGAGTATATTTTACATTTCATACTAATCGTATAAATGGGTGTAAACTATAATAACTATTATACCTATTAACATTTTAGTATTTAATTAAATTGAATTAAATTCGAGGTTGTTCTTAACACATTTACTTGTTTAATTTTTAGTTAACGCTAAATGTGATTTTATAGGAAGAACACTATAAGTAATTAACTACCATAATAAACAACAATTTTTGTCTGGTTGTATACACTTTTATGTAGGTTACGTATTAATGTATTATTGTATTTATAGACGTGGACATAACTTAAACACACAATATTTTATTATTAATTTTTATTATCTATTGCAGATAATCCTCTATAAATTATTCAAATACAATTATGTCACATTACATTATTTTATTTTAATAATGCATATATCATTATGGCGTAATTCGAAAATAAATATTATTTTGTAAAGACATTTATGATCATGGTCGCGGAGTTAATTAAAATAAGAATTTATTG
This sequence comes from Myzus persicae, assembly GCF_001856785.1. Lineage (NCBI taxonomy): Eukaryota > Metazoa > Arthropoda > Insecta > Hemiptera > Aphididae > Myzus > Myzus persicae. The sequence continues at coordinate 193,651 of NW_019103870.1, forward strand.
AAAAAAAATAATCATAATAATAATAATATCAATATTAATTAACGTTTCTCCCGCCCACTTGTCGAGAAGGTAATATAAAATTAAAGCTTTAAAAATAATTCGGCTCTCAGCGAGTAACAAACGTGCAGCGTTCAAACACGTGATTTAAAATAAATTTGCACTTGCGGTGGGAAAACAATGCCAATACGGATATATAACATACGAAAAATTGTAAATGCCGGGGTCACGTTCCCGCGATGGCCAAACGTCGTTTCACACGAGGAGGATGTGCCACTTATCACATTACTCTTGTACACCGCACGGGGGCCCCAAGTTATTATAACCAGCCGCTTGGTCCACTGACCCACCTGTGTTACCTGAATCTCCCGTTACTGGGTTGTCAATTTTTCCTTTCTTTTCCCTGGATCTATATAACTACCCTCACGGGAGACCAGAACAACTTATTTACTATTCAAATCGTTTACGTAACGATGGACGATATAATAATAATAATAATGATAATAATGATAATAGGTACCTATATAATATATAATGCGCAGCTCGCTGTATAATAAAATATAACATATATATACATACATACATAGGAGGTACTTATCTCGTTGCCACCGACGACGACGGTCTCTGTCAGCGATCGACCGGCAGATATTTATTATTTATATATAGGTAGGTATACACTATATAGGTACAGGAAGAGCGCCCCAAATTTCCACCGGACAATTGGCCCATTTACCTTATAAGGGCACCCGATGTCCCAGATTGTTCTTAAATGTCAAAGAACAATTGGCTAAATCGGAAGACTGGTTACTCATTTCACCCCTCCCTCCTAGACGCTATGCCGCCGCTGCCGCTGCTGCTCGTCGAGAGAATATCTCAAACCGGCTGATGAAATTTCGAACGATAGGTAAATAATTTATTATGTGGAACATGTAGGAAAGGAAGTCGCTAAAAAAAAAACGAGTTCCCAGTACGTTCGTTTGGAACACCGAATAATAATTAAATGACCGACATCTTCCCCCGATTATTTAGTGAATGAAATCACTGCTGCAGTCTGGTGCATGCGCAGTGGTTATTACGACAACGATAAATCGCCATTTCCGGAAAACAAAAACACATTGTATTTTTATTTATTTGATTTAATTTGATAGAAAAAGATCTCAGCTTGGCCTAGCCGAGAGGAACTCATGTGGACTGTGCCTGGGGTTATCATGGTTTTCAAAATTATAATAATATATTCCTCATAATATACGTTTTAAATTTCAAAACATAAGGATAAACATTAAACAAATCGATACAGAAATTCTTTAAAATAATTACTATTCGGCCATTCGGGTATTTAAACATGGTATATATTTTTAGTTTTAGTTGCATCATATATTTATATTGAAGAAAGTGGGAAAAGTAATTTTTGAACAAGGAAAATAAACCTAGGTAATATAATTTAATATAATATTATGATGCTTATATGCAATTGAATGGGTAACCGACTTAAACGAAATAGTTGGTGGTCAAAAGCTGTACTATATATAGTGTAAACAATATTATGTAGCAGGTTTATTATTATATACATACAATATTCAATGGATAGGAATATATTTTTTTTTAATGTTTAAAGAATGCATATTTGAGTAACACGAAATATTATGTTATTTTGATTTGAATATCTATTATTTTAGTATAAACTTATAGTTTTATTTCAGTTGGCTTTATTTTAAAATTTAGATTGTAATTTTGAAGAATAAAAACATAAATTCTCACGGTAAAATATCAAATAACACAGCGAACGACTTGGTCCATAAATTGCAGTTTAATCCAATTTAAATATCTTCCGATAATCATAGCTTATAATTATAATCATTTATATTGTATACCTATTACCCACATAATATATGTTTTATAATTTGATGGCTTGGCGTTAGCAAATGTGGTTTTAAAATTGTATTTGGGTGGGTCAAGTTAGATTAACTAATCTAAATAGTTAATATTAACAATAAATAAATAATTTCGAAAGTAACTTATTACAAAATGCGTGAAATATAAAAAAAAATGTTCTATGAATAAACTATATTGAAAAATGAACATATAATTAATATAGGTATAACAATATTTTTCTTAACCCATTAGAATTTTTTTTTTTTATTAGTGTTGACTATTTTTATATTCATACTACAATTGATACTACTTTTAAGTATTAAATTATTATTAAATTACAAAATTGACGTTATGTACATACTTACAGTTGAGTTGATAATAATAATTAACATTTTATTGAAATTGAACAGCTCATTATAAACATGTAGTAAAATATAATAGTTTTATGCCTTTAAATATAGTTATCGCTGTTATATCAATATAAGGATAATGTATTGTTCATAATGTTGGTACAATTTGAATTGTTTTATAATAATTAATAACGTATCATATTTTAATTTGTTAGAAAAGTATTGTTTAAACTTATACAATTTACTAGAGTATACGCCTAAAATGGTGGATGGATAAAAAAAAATATAATAAATAATAAACACGAAGTTTATATTTTTCTTCATTATTAATTATTACTGTGTAGTTAGAGCTATTAGAGATTATGTATTTGACCTCAAAATTTGAATTGCGTACATGGATTGTTTCAAGAAGTATTTCTCAAGTTATAGGTAAGTGTATACACATTAATGAATTTGAGTTTCCCCGGCAAACCCTATTAGGAAAACCATTGTCTAGTACAGTATCAAATTTAAAAATTATTATTCGAGATGCTTAACTTGAAATCGTCTTCTATCGTAGTAATGAACGATTTAAAAGGAACGAATTAGAATTGAATTCGTGACCAAAAATTACAATTGGTTAGATCAGAGGTGAATGTCCAGGAGGTTAAGGCCAATATCGATTTGTGGTCAATCGCAATGATTCCCGGGGGCATTATAATATGAGGCGGTTTAGGCCGGACCATACGACACTATAGGTCGAGGCCGATAAGTTTTTTTTACTCTAACTTAACAATTATGCATTCTAAGAGATGCCAATGTTATATCTACCCGATTAAATATTTTCTAAAACAAATGTTTCAGTTTAAAGAAAAAATCAAGTCATGGTAAAGTTATGTTTTAAATAAGACCATAAATCAAAGTGTTTTAGCAATAATTCAAACGTTTACGCTAACCAATAAATAACTATCTATATATATATTATATGGCAGTTCAAAGTTATTATCATTCACAAAATTTGCAAAAAAATATATATTTATTATTTTTATTTTTATTTAATAATAGGACTTTAAATATCAATTATAATCATTATAAGATAATTAAGGTCTCGGTATTTAGATAATTTTAGTTATTAAAAAAGATATAACTGATACGATAAAGTATTTGAAGATTACCAAAAATAAAATAAATTATTGTTTTATTAAAGTTGTAAATATTACATTCACTCTACTTTGAAATATTCAATCTTTATTCTAATTTAAAATTTGTTATCTATTTAAATAAGATAGCCAAGTATTTCAGTTAAGGTTTGTTTGAACTGTTTTATTTAATGAAGTGTAAGTACGGTTTTTATTGAACAAAAAATCATAGATACTTATTTCAATTTCAATAAAAATATTTATTTTCAAATTGTGTTTTAATTTAGATAAGTTACACAAATTACTAAGGTAATAAGGCAACATGTAATAGGTAAGTGTATAGTATAATATGCGATAATATGTTGCATGCTCGTAAAAGTTGTTAGGGATACTCGCTGTAAAATTCGAATATAAATTGGCTAAACCTTCACTATCAATATTTGATAAAAACAATAACATGATCCACTCGTAAAATTAGAAAACATGGTTAAATAAATAATATAATATTTTATAATATAATGTTATATTTTATGTTTTTAAATAAAGATATTATAATATAATCCTCTGTCAAAAAAATAATAATACTTATAGTTAATAATATTATAATAATATGATTATTAATTCATTATTTTGAATTATTTGACTCCATGATCCTAAAAAATGTAGAACTGAAAAAAGGCACACTATACAGGTACTTTTAATTTTACTACTCTTGTTAATTCTTGCAACTTAATGTAAATTATAGGTAGTTATTTAACATTTAAATCAATTTTAAAGTGTTTGCCAATAAAATAATAAAATATTAAAAACATTAATTTTATTATTATCATATAAAACTAAGTTTGTTTTTGATTAGTCCCTATATTAAATATGAAAAATGTGTATACAGTGCAAGTCATGATAGTAAATACAGTATATATATCTATATAATATCATTATGATTCTAAAAAATAAATACTTCAATCAAATAAAGATAATCTTGAAGGTTTACAATGATTTAACTGATTATACCATTAAAATCTATAATACAATGTTATCAAACGTTTTTTTTTGTTTTTGTATTGAGTATTATCATTGAATTTTAACTAAAAACAGTTATTAATTTATTATGTAGTCAGGATTGTATAATTAAGTTAATTATTGATATTGGGTTAGAGAATGTTTTTTTAAAAGAAGATTGAACTAAATAATAATTTATGGATGTACAAAAAAACGATTTCAAAACGAAGTCTATGGTATACGGTAGTATGAAGTCTATGCTCATTCTTAAATAGCTGAATAACTGCAAATAGTGACAACAAGCGTTCAAGTCTATTGTGGAATGCGCGCCAAGAAAAAATTCCGAAAATTCTGTTTACCTGCATGGTGGCGTCAAGGTGAAGTGGTGCGTTTATAAGATCCATCGGAAGGTGTGGGTGTATCGATGAGAAATTAATAATGATAAATATATAACAAGCCTTGCGAACGACACTCGGCCGATATCGACGGCACCGGCATTATTCCCGAACACGCGCACAGACACAACAATCAAAACACGTTTCACCGTTGGAACGTGAGACCGAACTGAGTGCACTGGCAAAGCACCTGTTGCTCCGACTATCGTTCTCCATCATAACCCCAGTGCAGACGTCTACATACACATTGGATGTATGGCGGTGGCGGCGGCGGCGAAAAGAAAGGAAATTGACACAGCTCTGTACACCGAGCATATACAGACTCGTCCATTTACAGACCATTATTATATGGCGTGTGTATATCGTGGTTCAACGACATCAATTTGTGGTTTCGTTGGGTACCCATTTTTACTTTTTGGAATCGACAAAATATGTTGCGTTATGTGGATAACGTGAATCGTATTAGACATCTTGAGCAAAATTACTACCTAGGTATAAAATGTGGCTATTAAACTCGTAGCGATTAAACCATTGTTTTTAAAATAACGTATTATTGTTTGGGGTTTTAGACAAGTATTTTATCACTTTCTTATAAGCTATAAAAATTGAGAGAGATGTTTTATGTATATTTATATGGCAGTATGGCATCCTTCGGAGCCTCAGTCTTCTGCAAAATTATAAGTCGAAAACACCCAGTTTTTCCATCTTGCCATATGCTCCTATTGGCTTTTTACGATGTTTTCAATCATTATTAATTACGAATAATAAAGATAAAATTGTGATATTACATTGCGTGGTTTATTTTAAAGTTAAAACAAACAAACTATAGATCAATAGTTATATTTAATTATGTTCTAACGCTATTCTTAACGAGCAATTTTTCAAATTGTACTAAATAACATTCTGTTAATCATCATTTTTTTTCTAATACCACTCTATTAATGGTATTAGCAATTTACATTTAAGCAGCCGATAAATTGTATTATACATTATTATAGTAAATATTTTATAACAGAGCGGGAACCAGCTTGCTCTCTGGCAACCTAACATACGAAATACGAATTATGTGATATCATAAGACGCCTATAATGGCTAATAGTACATATTTTCAATACATTTTTTAATTAGATCGACGATGTCAAAGGATTGTTTTTACGTTAAACTCTCTATTCTAAACAATCCAAACTTTCACACGGTTATTATAGTTTATAACTTTAAATTATATGTAAATTATTCATGAAAATTACTTAGTAGGTATTTAAATAAAATATAATGTTAGAAAAACGATATCAGAAGTGAAATTATGTCGTCCACTATATATTTAACAAATAAAAAATAAATCGTTAACTTCATTAATGATCATACAATGGAGTATGTACTTTATCATATTTAAATGTATACCTAAAGATAATAATGTAGGTATTATAAATATTTACCAGTAGTAACGAAGGATATAATTTAATATTATTTTTGATCCATATTCTAGGTTTTTAAAATTTGGAATAACATGTTTTACCAATATAGAAAAAAATCATTATTTTAAATAACTTCACCATATATCATATTCAGAATACTAATATATAGTTAATTAACAATTCGAAATAACAAATAATAACAAGTGTTGCGACTGCCTATAGATGAAAATGTACATATTATAAAAGAAAAATGATGTGTTCACACACACAATAGGTATGCAAAATAGGCAAGTGTCTAACTGGCTAACTAAAATATACTTCGTTAAATAGGTGATAATTATTATACAATAAAAGCAAAACAATATAATATTCTTGTATTGTAATTATTGATGTAGCACTTTCTGACTAGCTACTGCATAATACAAGTAAAACACGCACATTATCTTTAAAACTTTAAATAAATGTACTATAATATAGTTTATTTGATAATAGAACTTCAATAATTATATTATATTTTAAACATACATTTCGAGCAATTACGTATAAACAACTTTATTGAATTTTACAGTCGAGAATATAAATTAGAGGACTTTAAGCGTAATAATTAATAATTATATTATAAGTACGATGTTTTCTGTTCTATTATTTAAATTTTTCTTACAAAATCGTTATAGTTGAAAAAATGGTCAATGTACTCATAATGTTGTTTAAACTTAACACACATATATCCAGTATTTGACTAACATCATGTTATGTTTTGAAATAAAAATTATGTATCATATATTTTTTTTTAATTTGCTCAGAAAGCAAGTTACTTACAATATTATTATCTACTATCATTTTTGGAATTTCTTTAGTAAATCATTTAATGTTTTAAATTGCATACAACTGGCAACATATTTTTTGAACATAAGCATGTACCTAATAAAAAAATTCAACAAGGTATTTAATTTCCAATATTATGGCCCGCTGCGCCGCTGTTTTGTACTTACAACGGCTGAGTTACTGTTAAACAAGATACACATACAAGATACCCACTCGTTTACATGCAGAGTATTGTTCGTGAGTTGGTCGGTTTCGCATGTATGCGTAGTATATGTATGTTAACGTTTCCTATTTCCTCAGGGTTCCGATGAGAAAACAAAATAATGAGAAAAATAAACAATCAGTTAAATCTATTTTTCTCCCATCCATATTGTCTCAACCATTTATTTATTTGAGTTATAGATTTTAAGTCAAACGAGTTGTGGTGATTTAGTGCAGCGTACATAAATAAATTATCAATTATAAATAATCGTGTATTTTTTGTTTGAAATATTGAAAAATAATGTATGTGTTAGTAATCTACCTATACTGTTATAATTATTAATATTATTTGAATTTCTTTGTTATTAATATTTAATTATAAATTTAGAAATTAAAATAAGTTAATATCTTTCGGGTGTCCAACATCGCGTATAAATAATGAACCAAAATATGCTAGTTACAAAATTAAATTGAACGAAAAAAACATTGATTATAAAATTTAGATCTACATCAAAGCATCCCACGGTTGTAGATGTAGGTGCATAGAAAATAATAATAATTTCTTTTAAAGAAAAACAATATTGTAAATGGTGAATAGCGAGCAGATCACAAAGGTTTGTATCAATGGTTGATTATTATTGTTTCATCCCGTGGGCTATAATCAGAACAGGCCTACATATTATTATTATGATGTATATAGTGGACCACCAACGTAACCATACGTCTTAAGATTAGTTATACCTGCGGACGGATTCCATTATTTTCGGTATGTTACTGTAACATCTCGGATTTATGGGCCAGAAGAAAATACGAACTCTGTTCGTTTCCCATGCAAATCAAGATTCTAATAACACCATTTAGGTATACCACCTAGCATGTACCTATTCTCTGTAGGTACATACCAAACGTACATAACAATTGAACACAATAATACACAATTTATACAGGGCGCCGTTATTGTTATATCCTATGTGCATTTAAATCGCCATTGTAATTCTAGGTAATTTAAATATTATATACAAAATGAATTATGAATTAAAAAGAATAGCAATAACAATGTTTTGTGCGCGTTTAACGGTATGTAATTTTGCGCAAGTGTCATGACCGAAACCATGTACCGGTAGCTTAACAAATTTCAAATGTGCTCGTAGGATACCGTTGTTTTAGCATGCTCCGTTTATTAATTGCGTTTATAGTGGTTAACTCACTAGGTAGTCAGGTTAGAGGTACCTATCCTAATAAACAAAACTGCCATACCTAGTCCATAACATTGTTCCAGTAACTTTTTGACTGTATGAATATTCATTTTTTTTTATATATAAATTTTTGATGTGACTCGAACTTAACGAACGTGGTATTATACAACTATGTTAATATAAGAAACTACCACCTATACAGATATTTAAATTTCCATATGTCTGTAGGAGATTACGGTAGGTAACGTAAAAATAAGCATCGACTAATTTAGTTAAAAATTATACATTAAAAACCGGGGAAGTGGTTCTGCTGTATATAGTTGCATTTGAGTGTATCTACCTCGGCATTGAGTAGGTCATCGCAGTAATGGTTGTGTTGTATTTGAATTCAATGAAAAATCATCCATGTTTTAGAATACTGTAAGAGTGTAAGACCAAATTAAATTAATAACCTTCTTTACAATGTTATGATTCCCGTTTTTTCCTAATTTGTTTATTGTACTTCCCAATTGTTTTAAAAAGTTACTGGTTGTTTTTGATTTTTTCGGTAATTTTGTTCCCCTTCCCCCATGAATGTACTTAAGCACCAACTAAATATAATTTGATGCCTGTATCTACCATCAAATTTGATAGTCGATCCATTTTTTACTGCTCGTAAAGACGATGACAGACACAAATATATTTATGTATAAAAAAACACACATCATATTGTATATAATAAATACATTCATCGCTTCGCTCTGAATCTAAAACATAATTTTATACAAAAAAAAAAATGTACAACTGTATCTCAAATATTTGATAAAAAAACACGTCTAACGTCTATTATTGATGACTTAATACGAATTCTAATTCAAAAACCAGTTACATACAATATCACGTCCATTTCAAATATTATTATTCCGTTAAAACCACGTTTTCGTGTTAGCATCATTGTTTTATTCGTGCTCATTGAATAATGTAACAAATGATCAATACCTATCAAAATTTGCATATTATAAAGCGTACAAACAATTGGTGATTATTGTACAATTGCTATAAGAAACAGAGCAAATACCGGTTATCGAATGTTAAACTCTTGTGGAGTTAACTGATAACGACATACACGTCGATAATACCCCTAAACCGCACTTGTACGAACTGATTGACGACAGCCCACATTTGGTTCACACGGTATGAAAGTACATTACCGACCGTCTGAATGGTCATAATTTACATATTACACACACAGTGAGTCACCGACATTTCGGGAGATTCGGCACTGACAAATGAAAAAAAAAAACAGTTGAAGATTATTGATCGCCAGGGGAGGTCTGTTTGATGATAGGTACTCAACTATCTGCTACTTTCGTCAGCCGTCAAAACCTGTTATTATAAATTCAGGGACTATACATTGTTTTAAAAGGGGCTTTTAGAAAGCGAACGTAATTCGTTCACAAATTTTGTTTAAAAATGTAGTATAATTCCTTATATAATATATTATAATAATATTATATTTATGATAATATCAAACAACAACTCTTATTACCTATATATACTTAGTGATAATTTAATTCACTTACTGACTATTAACTACTATATAATACATTTATATCTATAAATATCTTAAATTATATGAGTACATCAAGATATTATATGGACATAAAATAAAACGTGCTATTTAGTATTACATAAATTACCCAAGAACATATATTTTAAGTACTCTTCAGTTCTCCAGTACTTATTTTATTTATATTATATTAGTATTTTAATGTGAATTTATATACAAAAATAATACTTTAAACTATAATACTACACACAATAATAAAAGTAGGTAACTTGGAGTATTAATTTACCAATACAATATTTGAATTTGAAAATTGATCAATTAAACTAAACCAATCGTTTTAGATACATTACTATTTACTCTGTACTCATATATTTTATATGATTGTGTTCCACAATTTTAAAATTATTCGTTGAAATATGTATATGTATGTCTATCCATACTCTACTCTTATAGGTACACATTATGTATGATTTATAACGTTATTGCTTCCAGTCTATGGTACATTATATATTACTGACATATTGTGCATTAACTAAACCGCTTATGCATCAGCAATCAAAATAGTTATGATACTTCACCACAATTTTAATAAAAATAAAGCAATATTGATTAATTACCGCCTAGTTGGGATTTTGTATATTATACCTAATGTAATATCTATTTTATGAACAATAATGATCACAACAACGACGATACTTGGGTCGCGTACTCGCTTACCTATATTATTTGCATGATGTCTAAATTATTATTTTTTGATAACCTAACCTAACCTAACCATATTTAAATGAATATGCGTTTTTAAATGTAGAATAAATCTCGTTATTAAACTATAATGTATTCTGTGGGTATGTATACAATGTGCTTAGCATTCAGAATCTCGAATTTTGCTTTTTTGTCTTTTACTAACGAAATGGGAATTGGAACCGGAAGTAAACGGAATAACACGAATACGCTCATATGCGTATACATATATATTATGTATGGCGTATCTTGTCTTGGATCTGTATGTGTATGTACCATTAAAACCAGATAGAACCGGTCACTGTGTTACAACCGGTCGATGGCCGCCAGTGCGCCTCTTGTTTTTCGTGATCAAATATTGTAAAATATTTTTAATGCCAATAAAATTGATACTGCATTATGCCCCCGATTATCTTAAATATTATTATTTTACAACGAAAATATGAGTATAGAAAACCGATGTGGCGATGTCTATGGAGAAACTATGGAAGTTCAAATTATAGAAACGGAATACATCTTAATAGAAAATATTATAATATAGATACGGACATTTAAAAATATATTTACCAACAGAAACGAAGTTTTCCAAATATTATGTTATATACTTGTGGAGTATCATTTTTTTATATCCAATTTATAACCTAATAGTGTTTTTTTTAAATATTCATCACTATTATTATAAATTCAGTCATGATAAAACTATAGCATAATTAAGCATTTTACAAATATTATTGCTGTGTATATAACCTAATTATTATACAATACTATGAAACAAATTGTTTGCTCATAGTTCACACTGTGATCAAATATCGTACTACAAACTAAAAGTATCATTAAGCATTTTTTACAAATCACAAATAGGTACTATAGGTTTCCATAATTTTCTAGATTTAAACAGAGATTATTTAAAAACATGTATCTGGCTGATTTATATTATGTTATAATAATTTAATAATTTTCTTTTACCAAATAATATATACTGTTTAAATTTATTTTATTGAATTCTTCCAAGAGAAAATAACATAAGTTAAAAATCTTTTATTAGAATTACACTGTTAATATTAAAATTCCCATGTTTTTCTCAATATCATGATATATTAATTATGTATCCTTTTTTATATTCTAATTAATATTAATTATCTATTATATGGTATTAATATAGTATTAATTATACACCCATTATATGCATACAGTATTATTGTATAATAATTGATTTCAAGTCGAATAAAATGTTTTGTAACTTTAAAACTTAAGTCTTTTTTTTATGTATATTTAAATTAAGGCTTCGACCACTAAGGTCATTAGCCTGATATTGTTTGAGGGGAAACGGTTGGTTGAAACACGTTTGTATGTATGGCAAGGATATGTTGCTAAAAACCAGAGTGGTCACCCATCCGAGTGCTGGAAACGACCGGCAGGTACGTACGCTCAGAGCATTTCAGCAGATTGAGAGTACGAACGCGCCTCGCCAAGCCATAAAACTTAAGTTATAAATAATAATATATTATATAAGTACTTACTTCTTTGGAGTTTACAGCCGGCATTTTCTGTTTCACCCCGTTTTTTGTCGCTACGGTACTTGTGCTCGTCTGCGGTATCCTGGTTGGTTTACCCGAAACCCCAATGCCGTTTTTGACATTTTGGTTACCGGTGAATTTCATCTTGAGCTCTGCAACGCTCTCTGTTTTCCGTATATAAGGCCACATCCTGCTATTATCGTGTCTGTAACATTATTTCACGATATAATCACCATAATACCAATAATATTTTATGCATATAATAACAATAATATATAGAATAAACCTATTGTACATTTTTACTGGATTTAAATCGTAATTTTTGACAGTCCGTCACTAGGAAGACCGGGGTCTATTGAACCAGAAATCGTCAGGTCTTTAACCGGAAATTCAAGGATTCTGAAGCAGTAGGTTTGGTGAACCAATAATATTATTATTATTATTACTTCTTTTTTTGAGATTTAGTGTCTCACTCGCTTATGGGTAGCCAACTGAGTACATACCGCCCCACGCTTTGTGTATGTAATTTAAAAATGATTAGTGAACCGTGAAGAATACACGTTTCATCGACTGTTCGAATGAAAAAAAAATCAAATGCACGAAAGCCTTCGGGCGGTTAAGAATTCAAAGTAAAATAAAATATCGGTAGACCACTGCGAGAGATTGTTTGCAAGATGCACTTTGAATCGTAATAATATACAATAATATATTGATGATTTAAAACCAGTAAATAATATATTTTAAGTTTTAATTGTCGTTTAGCACACAAATGATTTTATGTCTTTCGGGGATGTTAATAATTCAGAGAAAAATATATTACTAAAAAAGTTATATTATGATTTGAGAGCTTTAAAAGTACATCTACAACGCATTTTAATATTCGTCTTTGATAATAGTTTAGGTACAACAGTTTTTCAAAATAATAGTCGTTTTATACATGAAAGTCAATAGTAAAATGTATTAGGTACATACAACTGCTATTATACAAATTTAACACCGTGTATGTATTTTTTAATTGTTACAAATATAATTAAAATTATTTTTACAGTAATTTTTTTAAAACTCATGATTATTCATAAGGTTGTTAAAAACTGTAATAGTCAATCTATAACGAATAATTTAAACCATTGATCCTTTCAAGCAATTATTGAGAAAACTCTAAGCCCATGTATACTAAGTGCTAATACTTGCAAACATTCTAAAAAAATCATAATTCATATCAACAGTTTGGCGTAAAAAAATCAAATATGTACCTATAATACATGTACCTACGAATGTTACGTATTAAGTGCTATAATAAAACTAAAAAGACTTAATCGCAAGAGTAGTGCCATTATTTTGTCAAGGAAAATGACCGCTAATATAATAACCACCGACACGAATTCGTCGCATTTATTTACAGGTTTAAAAACGTAATGGTAATAAAAAAAAAATTACTATGCGCATATGTGTGTAAATTTGTTAAATTGGTCGTATTTTACGACGACTAGATGAACGGTAATCGTCTTCGTCGGTGGCGCGCGCCACAAGGACATAATATTAACTATCGATAGCGGCAGCAGAACACAACACCCGTTGAGACCGACGAGGACCATAATATATATTATATACATTATAAAGGTACGATAGACCGGTGTCATCATTATTATCATTATTATTATAAGACGGTCATCGTATTCATTGCGTTAAATTGACTGTGCGATGGACCGGAGCAGTTCTGCAGAGAGGGCTAACCGGCGTGCGGTGCGGCGATATTATATAGACAAGACGCGTTAATGTCTCTTCCGCGCGTTCGAAATAAAACAGTCATTATATACATTATTATACGTTCCGTCCTCTCTTTCACACTGTCCCGCCGTGCACCGGCTTAGACACACCGGTGCAGCGTGCGCGCGCGTGTGTGTGTGTGTGTGTGTGTGTGTGTGTGTGTGTGTGTGTGTGTGTGTGTGTGTGTGTGTGTGTGCGCTCGCGTGTGTGTTGTTTTTATGGACACTGCGGTAGAAATAAAAAATATTGCACCGGAGTACCGGACCATAAACGTTTCGGAGCATTAACATTCTTTTGAGGTTTTAAAATCGTGAGCCCTCCCGATAACATTTCATTTTTGTCATCGACCGCGAGGCCCTCCCACGTAGGCGAGCACAGCGCTGACCATACACATATTATTACATAGATCCTATATTTTTTTCCAAGTATAACACACGTACAGTAGTATATACGTATAATATCATAATAACTACATAATATATTGTTATATTCGTATAATACAATATACCTATTACGTAATATTACTGTTGTAGAGTTGTGTGTGATCGAGCCTTAGCCGTAAGTCATCATTAACATCGACGACGGAGAGAAGATAGGGAAAGGCATTATATACATTTTTTTCCACGCAGGTCTATTTCCACCTACTATATAGTAAGTTGTCGATAAAAAGGGATGAAAAAAACATGTAATGTTATATCTTAGAGGTGCCTATACCTAGATGCTAACTTTATCAATTCTAGTGCGGAGGTCAAGTGCAGGACACTGGGTAAATTTGAATAGTTTAGTATCAGTATTGTACGTATGATAATATAGTTTGTCTATAAAATCTACACAGTTCGCAAGACCACGAAGACTACAAATCAAACAACGACATACTATATTTATTAAAAAAAAACATACTACAAAGTTTTAGTTTCATTGAATTAAGTGATTTAGGTATAAGAGAGGTATACTCGTAAGATAATTTAGAGATGTGCCTAATACTTACTGAAAAAAACATATCCAACTTCCTGCACAAAACACTCAATTCACATATTTTATTTCATTGGTTCACTATCAAACATCTATAACATGTAGTACACAATATGCTAATTAATAAAATACAAATTAAATTTCAAATATTTTTGTTTTAGATCAAAAAATGTTGAGTTTCATAAGAAAAAACCCGTATTTTAAGAACAATCGTATCACCTAGCAATATTGGTAGACATATATTATTTAAAATTTAATAGACACAAAACTATTGTGCTTTCATAGTTCAAACATAATATTCTTATATTTCATTAAATACGTTTTTACCTTTAGATACATTTTAAATCATTTTTCACAATTATAGGGAAAACCACTATGAACTTCGATAAATAATTGACATTTCACTCATTTGATATACAATATTGATACCTATAGTCATAAAACACGACGTGACTTGTATAGAAAAATTCTTATTTAAATTTATTATTATTATGTATAGCATACTTATACATTCAAATATGTTCAAAATGAACGATAATATTTAATATTATCTTTCTGATATATTCTGCACAGTTGAAAATAATATTCAACAACTGAACAATTTTATAGTTATGATTTTATGAAGTAACTTACTAACATATGGAACACGACATAAGCAATTTTAGTTCGATTATCCAGATTAGAAAATATGCGAGCTGTGCTAAATTATATCGAGGAAGATAAAGAACACCGTCCGCCCGCCAAAACTTTAATGATATTTTAGCAATTTAGCATGTTCTAATACATTTTACTAATTATAGAGGTAACTTTATACACTCAAAAGAAACATTAGTTCTATATCGGTGCACTATATTTTTCAATTTAAGCACTGACAATAATTATTATTTTCTATAAATAATGAAATAACTTTTTAAAATTGGTACAATATATATAATTTTATTTTACAATACTTTCACCTTATGCTTCCATGAGAAAATAATTACAAAGAAAATATCGTGCTCGATAGTTTCAGAAAAATAATAAAAAACGTAATATTGTGTGTGTGCCCCATAAAATTAAGCTTTATCGAATAGAGTATTGAAAATAGAAACTATTAAGAAGAATCATGAATTTAAAATAATATATATTATCTTAACAAGTAAGAACAAATAAGTCAAAAATATTATTCTAATTAGTTTAATTTAACATTAATAAGAATAACTTTATAAACATATTGTGAGTATGAGAATATGGCTTTATATTTTATATTCTCCTTATTTTTCTACATTTTTCCCAATTGCATTTCATACTTGCCGTCTTTTATTAAAATCATTTTTGAATAGCGTTATTATCCCCATTTGTATAGTAATAATACCTATATGTTAATCTGTGATAAATGATAATATCTTAATTTTTATAGTATAGGGGCAATACCTATGTCAATATTGTCAACACTAGTCCACAGATATTTAATAATACTAAATTACTTAACAAATTATATTAAAGAAGCAAGGTATCCTAAGGTAATATGAACCATAGAAAAGATAGAAAAATATTTTTGATATTAAAAATAAAAATAAATTTTTAATTTCCCACCACCGTGTTTGAGTTTAAACTAAAAAAATACAACAGAAAATAATTCATATAAATAGTAAATACCTACCTACTTCAATTTGAATTAATTAATAATTTATATTGATTGCATTTTTAAATAATTATATTTATTGCTAGAAAACAATGATTACACTTTTGTTTTAATATGTATTCAAAATCATAATAGAAACTAGGTACAATTACGTTCAAACCTAATCAAGAATAGATTATACAATTATGAATTCATGATACCTACGTATAGGTATGTATTTGTTGTTGAAGTTTAAATTCTGCACTTAATGTTTATTTAGCTAAAATACTTACCATTATAATTAAATAATTATAGAAACAATAAACGCCCACAAAAATATAAACCTTTTAATAATCCATTTACCTTGCAATTAACCATTGCATTATATAAATAAAATATAGTAAAACAAGTTATTAACTATTATTATTATTCATATTTCCCTTGCCTTTTTCGTCTATACATTTAATTATTTTTAATTTGTTTTAAATGTTGTATTTAATTTAATTTTTAAGTTATTTCTGTGAATCTATCCGTGTTACTATTTTATTTTTAAATGCGATAGTGAATAATAATATACAAGTTGGTTTATAATTTATAAATTCACCTTTTAATAGTTGGATTTAATTTATATTTATCTAATACAAATTCAAATGTGTATTTGATATTACACTCACGATTTACTGTACATGATTCATGAACACGTATGAATGAGAAAATGTATAATAATATATATATACAAAATTAGATTTTCAGATTTTTATAGATATGAAAAAGTATTATAATATTGGTTATTCTAGGTATGTAATGGTAGGTACTTTAAAAATATATATATGTGTGTGTATAGTATACATTTTTTTAAAAGTTAAAATATTACATACATGTATTATAATGCATTAATACTTAATCCAAAAAAATAGACCACTAGATTAAATTTGAAGTTGAACACTGAATGAAAAAAAAACCATTAAAAACAACATTCATACAACTTTTATTTTTTCTATTTAATGGAAAATTATAAGTCATAACTATTTTTTCATACGATTTGAATTACATATTTATTCTTTAACAAGATCTGTATTTCTTATCTTCACTTTTTGTTAAAAATTTTAGTTACAATCAATATGGTATTAATAGTACAGTAAGGCACTAATACACTATTGTTTTTGAAAAGTAAATATAACTATGAATTTTATTTTATAAAAAGGAATATATTATCCAGGCTAAATGTTAGTATGTAAAAGTAAGTTACTGTGTCTTGTTAGTAAGTACTTGTAAAATATGTCACTTAAACAAATCACTAAACTGTATTATAACTCCTTTAAAATAATAAATTAGGCAACAGTTTAAACATATTATCATATTATTTTAATATTATTATTATTATTATTATTATTGTTATTGTTATAATTATTATACCTACTAAATATTCATCAAAATATTGTTATTTTATCATGCATTAATAAATTGCATAAACAATTACTTAATTAATAATATATTCCTACCATCCTGTGCTGTTTAATTTTCATTTTTTAATGAACTATAGATGTATGTAAAACAATCGAGTAAGCGAGTTGGGTGGTCCATTAAAGTGCAGCCTGTCGATATAGTGAATTAAATTCAAGACGATTTTGATAGTCTTAATTAAAATTATCCCAAATTTAATAATTAAAAAGCACTTATTTACATTTTTACAACATTTTTTTAGTAACTACAGTTTTTCATATTTTTTATGAAAACGATATTGATTTAAATTAGTATTTTTATGACTTATAATAATATATGAGTTTACAATATCTATAAAATTGCTGTGTGAAATGATTTACTACAAAATAATTTAATATTTGTTAAATTATTATTTGCTTTGTTTGGATAATATTATAATTATTTACTAACAAATCACCTACTTTTAACATCATCAATTCATAATGATAATTAAGTAGGTATACCTACTATGAATTATTTAATACGATAAAAGTATTTATTTATTTATTTTACTTGATAATAATTTAAAATGCATTATTGAACTTTTGATAGTTTTATATATGATCATTATGTACCTATTTGTAATATTATGGTTTATTAACAATGTATGTAAAAAAAATTAATTTAAAAAAATTGGTTGTTAAACTATATTATACTCGTCTGCGTGAATTTCAAGTATATATTCAACTACAGCACAAGAGTGTGCCAACGCATGCTAGTTGGTTTGTAGCGGTTGTATTTTTTAGATGGCGTATTGTAAAAAAAAAAGGTAACACGAGGCTTATTTGACTAACTGTGTTTCCCACGAAAAAAAACAATTAAGATATAGGCACTATATCCTTACACACACAAACACACACACACGAACGAGTCCATTACACATTTAGTGGAATGGCCATGTATGTGTAGGTCAACGGATTGCGAGCCAGCTACATCGGTGTCTATTTTTGTTTTTTTGACCGATGCGTGTTGTTTAATGTTTATCACTAAGGAACCCCAACATTAGATGATCTGGACTAGCAGTAAAAAAAATACTCAACGTGATACGTTTATTATTTTCAACGAACTTAATAACGTGCAATATTAGATTTTTCTTACCTCGCTCTATTAGGTACCCTCATAACATAGTTTTAATGAAAACCATTTATAGATTTCTCGCACCACATAAATTAATTTTTTATTAGTTCAAGCTTAATTTGATAAAATATCGATATACGTTCCAATATAACATTTATTATGTATTAATAAAATTGTAATAATGCAGTTTTATTTGTTTACTTAAAAAAAAAATACATGTTGTTTCAACTGAACAGTTATAAAAAAGATTCAAATTCATCGAAAGTAGGTTACTTATAATTAACTATTGTAATTTATCGAAAACAAAAACACAAACAAAATTACACTATTTAAAAAACTAGAATTCTGTTTAGTGTTTATATAGCATTAACTAAACTGAATTTTTTAATGACCAGCAACCATATGGGTACGTATGGCACAAGGCAATATTATTTTAAATAATTTCAAACTACTGAAGGAAATATTAGGCCCAACTATTTTATGGCATCTGAGTGGGTTTTGTCTGAAGGTACTTATGTACAAATTACGTATAATACGCATATTATCCAATAGTATAGTACGTTAAAACAGAAATATTGTATATCATATACATGCTATAATATTTAAGAATATTTAAGTATTGAGTTTTAAATATTGTATACTAAAAGGGAAAGGTAAAAATAAATTATGCTAAAAATTTGTTATTCAAAACTAATAGTTGTATTTTATTTTAAGAAACGTGCTTTAGGTATTATGCAATAGTGTTTTTAATGTAAATATTTCATACCTAATACGTAGGTACTAGGTACATATACTTTAATTATAAAAATACCATTTTCACAGGAAACCGAAAAGTTTTAGGTTAGTTAAATATTTAAATGCTTTGTATGTATAATGAGAAAAATTTAAGTTTATAAGTTTAAAAAAATTTAATATTTTTAATACTTGTCTTTTTAATGTTGGATCTTATTGAATTATAAAGGCCAGTATTTTCACGGTTAAAAAACAAAATGATTAAAGACTGACGTTGTATATTCGTACAACTTATGAAAATGTTTTCAAATTGAATAGTGTATAAAATGTATAAACTTTAAAGACGCTTAAAATTTAAAGTTACTACATATAGATAACATAACTTATAAGTAATTGTATAACTTAAATTCCTAAGAAACAATTCAAATTGAATGTACCTACTATTGTTTAACCGTTAGTATCATATAATAATTAATAGGTACTTAAGTCTACAACAATGTGGTTTATCATTTTTATTGTCATAAATAAGCGATGGACTGATTATAAAGTAACTTTTATACGATTAAAACATTTATGTGATCTATACGAATTTCGTAATAAATTGAGAGGTAAGTACGGTTAAACCTTTTTTTACTCACTATTTGTATTTATTTATAATAATACAGTAAGTAAATATGAAGGCATGCGCACAGTATATTATAGTGAATAAAAAAAATGTATGAAGCAGACTGTTCATTGATAAAGTTCTTCTGAACTTGATCTTAATTAATTTAAGAGTTTACGATCCGGCGTCGTTTGAGACAACGTGGTGCTATGTGGATAAACTTTAAATATTATACTGAAATAAAAATCCTCATTTCACTTATATAGTAAATATATATATATATAAAAAACAACTCAAACACCTGAATACGAATTAAATATTAGGCTGAATTATATCAACAACAAAAATATTTTTATTCAAATATGAAATAGGTAGTCAAATACTTAGTATCTGCAACCATTGGTATACGTATTTAATCATTGTTTCATTTATTATAATAAACGTGAGTAGGTTATTCAAACTTTATTTTTATAAATAATAGTTCATAAATAATAACAGAACACAAAAAGTCAAATCAAGTTTATCGAAAAAAAAATTATTATTAATAATCAAAACATTTTATCGTGACAAACTATGCAAAAATAATAATATCATCATCACACAGCTAGTAAACGGAATCGGGAACATTGTATTTTATAATAAATTATGTATGATTAGAAGGTTCTGAATTTGAAATATTTCAAAATTGAAAATTTCACTCTTCTTGAAATATTTTAATGAAATTATAAAAAATAATTTTTTTAAATGTATTTTGTTGTAGATGATTAGAAATGATTATTGATGACACACAGAAAATATCGATAATGAACGACTTATGAACAAAGGTTTATACATTACAATATGTTAATGGTTAAAAATTAGATATAAATAGTATTATAATATTATCAGTTAATTTATCACTTATCAATTGGGCCCATGTTGGCTGTTGAATAATAAACCAACTTTTAAAAATGTTCTCTTGTTGTAATTTTATGACTATAAGCTTTTATATACAATACACAGCTTTTTTTTTAAATTTTAATTTTTTACATAAATGAAATATTTCAAGAAAAAAAAATTTTAGACCTCATAATATAATATTATAGACAAAATAGGTTACAATTAGTATTTAATTAAATTGTATAAACACGTTACTGCTTAATGTTGGGTATGTAACTTCTCATATTTGAACTCGCAATAGTTTGAGACTCTGAGCTAAGTCAGTTTAAAAAAAAATGTATTTAATCAAAAGTCACTTTTAATTATTTATCGAAAACTAAAATATATATTAAATGATTTTCATTGGAAAAAATCAAAAATATGTACTCACAATAAAATTCTATGATTTTTTTTCTTGACAATACATACGTCATAAACATATTGCATTGTATAAAACCCAGGGGTAAAATCAAATAACAATGCGATGAGATAAAATAAAAATTAAATTCATCTGTCTTGCACACCAATTTTATTGTTCTTAACTTTAACCATAGATCCATTTAAGATAGTAATAAATTGTAAGTATGCAATTTGACTTTCAAGCTTGAAACATTTACATTCGACTTCGCCGTTTCGGATAATATATGCGCATGCGGTGTAGTGATATAATATATATGGTGATGATATTATGTACCTTAAAAAATAGTTATACCTGTGAGTTATGACGATGATGACGAAATGTCAACAGCATGTGTGTCCCGAATTTAGGGTAAGCGTCCCTCTCGCGTTGATTTTTTACGGTATTTAAACGAACTAAAATAATAATTAGTATTATTATTTAATTATTTATTACAGACGCGTTGCAGCGGACGGACACCGCGACGGCACCACTCCGGACTCCGATCTGGCCGGCCAGTCAAAAGACGATATTATATTTTGCAGTTCAGTCGGCGTGGTTATTTAATAATCATTATATTATTATTATTTTTAACTCGACGCGGTCGATGCGGCGAAAACCCGAACGCCACCGCCGCTGCCACTGACATCGTTACGCGAATATACTACCGTAATATACTCGTCGTCGGTTATATATACGTATTATTAAAACTTCATAAAAATTTTCTTAAAAAATAACTCGTTATATTATTATACACTACTCGTTACAATCGTTACTATTAAATAATAAGTAATAGCAATGTAAAATGACGAGTAGGTATAATTATTAATGCGTACAACTAAAATATAATACTGCGCAACAACGCGGCTTTTTGACTCAGCAAAAAAGTCCTCCGTAAAAGTCCCGTAAATGTACTTATTATAATATTATATACGTACCAAAAATATATGAGACGTATAAACCTACGAGTATCGCACGCTCGCCGACTAAAGAATCACCGACAGACGACCGACGTCACCGGGTCCGCATAGACAGTAATAATAATATTATTGTTACGATCACGATCGTAATACTTACACATCAATACATCATTATTATTATCATCATCATAATACGCACTACGATCGCGACCAAAATAGATCGAGACTGGACCGATGATCGATGGGGCCGTTCCAGAATCAACGTCAAGTCTAGATATGTGCCCCCCTCTTATAAGTCATCGACTAGCCATCCCACCATCCCCGTATGTCACGGTCACAGCATTTACGATGACTATAATAATATAATACACTCGTGGAGGTGGTGACTGGAGGTAGTATTACATATTATCTGCGGTGGTCGTGATTGTGAGTACCTACCTACCGCGTGAGTATTGTTATTATTATTACCTCAGATCATAATATTTTATATTATGTACGCTGAACACGATCTACTATTATGTATATCAAAACTACAACCTACTACCACTAGTATTCAATTATAAAAATAAAAATGACTTTATGATAAACCGATTGATGCGGTGTTTGAATTGTGAAAAGTTAGAAGGGGGATGACAAAAATGTAAAAAAAATTGAGTTCCTGAATATTTAAATGACTTATTGGTTAGGATACAATAAGAAGAGGAAAACATTTTTATTTTATTTTAAGCACTGCTGGTAGATGATTTCATGGATTACCTGGTCCCATAGACATATCATTTTGGAAATGTCAATATATATGGGCATTTTCCTCTAAAGCATAGAAAGAAATAATATTAAGATTTATTAAACTGTAATAGATAGTTTCTACTGGAAGTTCTAAAAATAGTTTTTAAAAATATATTAAGATATCATGATACAGAAATATTTAGTAATACAAGTAGTAATTACCAATTTGTATGCATTTATTAAGGCATCTGGCTACTGTAGTACTAATCTACAGTAATGAACGATGAGCCACGATGATAATAATATATTACGTCATATTCATATATTATGTATAAATATTATTTTGTAGCAGGCGCCTCGGCCATTTCCCTACGCACATAATATCATAATATAATATATTATATCATTACCTACACACTTCCTTGCAAAATACTGTTTCGATTCTCAATTAATTGTATAATGAGTATTATACGACTCCACAAAAACTCTGTAGATCTTTAATATTTTTACAGTGCGTGACGTAATACAATACATGAATCACAATCGTATTATACGATATTAATATGATGATGTTATGCATTTACGATAAAACTACTATATTAAAAAAAAAAAATCATACTAACGTTTGGTGATTGGTCCTTCGTCAGACATATCTACTATTATATTAATTATATTATTTTATCAATAAACAAGTAGAAACAACAGTCAACAATAAACACGTTAGAAAATCTCACTCTTGCTAAATTCCCGATTTCTAAACGTATTTTAATATACAACGCATTAAACTATAATTCCATATAATATAACATACAATTGATATGGTAACCTTTATATTTTGGTATCTTTATTTTTAATACTGGTTAGTATGAATCTTACCTATAATATTAAATACTAATATTTTGATATTTTTTTAATACTGAATGAATACTAATGAATTTATTTTGCATTTAACCGTTGAAAAATGTCTTATTTATTCAACTGTAGTACCTACTAAAATATCCATACTAAAAAGTCTCCAGATAAATGTATTTCTAGTTTACTATTTTGAATTATGAATACTAACACCTATTAAATTGTAAACTAATATCAACTATCTAGAAACAATTATATGTATTATGTGCAAGTAACTAACGGACGAACGGACACAATGGAGATATAAGGCTTAAAATATTAAGGCGTTCTAAGCAGACTTATGTTTAAAAACCTAAAACTGAATTTTTACATACATTTTTGTTTTTTTAGTGTTCCGAAAAACATCGTTATTAATTTTATTTCAATCTGTAATATAAATAATAATATATTATAATAGTATAAATAATAAAATGGTAGATTTAAATACGAACAATTTAAAGTGTTCTCCTAAAATTTTAATCGACATATTTTACTAATATTTTTTAAATATCTGTCGCATTAGCACAACTAGCTAGTGGAAGGTGAAAGATCATTAGAATCGCATTTGACTGTTTATTAGCTGCAGCTAATTCATTAACTGAAGTATCCAAACTCGTGTATGATAAATAAAATAAAAAAAATTCTCGTTTTCTACGTACCTATAATGTGTATATAATATATATATGACGTGATAAGATATATAAATATAGGTTTTATAAACTTCGTAGGTACCTAACTGGCCGACTATAGTCGCATTCATCTTCGACCGCATTAGTAACGGTCACTATACATTAAGTATATAAAAAGCGATTTGCTTTAAGATATTTTGCTCTTCAACGGTACTTATATCCGTCGGCTGCACTCGTTTTCGATCAGTTCGAAGAAAATTGTAAAATTATTTTCATATACTCGTAAATACAGCATAATACAAATCAAACGCGATTAAAGACTGGAGATTGATTTTAATCATGAATAAAAAATAAAGAAATCCTTCGCTCAGAATCGTTTTTCGTATTCAATGATTTTATATTATTTAATTCAAATTTAACACCATCCATTACAGCAGCAGTTCCCAAATTTTCTCAGCCTCGGAACCTTTTTTAAGAAGTTTCTCGTGGAGCCCTCAAGAAATGTTTAACTTTAATTTTTATCTGCCTGTGTTCTATCTTCTATGAAGTATAATAAACACAAATTGTATTCATATGGCAGTCAAAATAAAATTATATTTAGGTATGAATAAAGGTGAAACAATAGTATTTAAAGAACTGGAAAAAATATTATTTATTATTTAAATCTACAAAAGGAGAATATTTAAAAATAATACATCTAATTATATTAATTTTCGTTAACAAAAAATTTGTGGTGTTACGAACGGAGCCCTTGGTAAGCCATTACTGAGCACCAAGGGCTCCTTGGAGCACAGTTTAGGAACCACTGCATTACAGTGACCCACTTGTAACCTACTGTACAGCAGAGCGACATCCACTTACCCTCTTTTTTTTTATTCTTTCAAAAAGGTATTTACCCCCACATGTTTGTATGAGGAGAAAGTACAACCCAAAATATTGACTTTAAAAATTAATATTAAAAATAATCAATGTATTGTCATTGGCAAGTGACTAGTTGTCATAGGTAATTACTAATATAATACCAGTATGTTAATAAAAAAACAGGTGTTTTAAATCGCCAAAACTTAAGTGGTCTCCATAGATAAGTTACTAAAGGGATAATAAATCTCTTTGATCTGGTATAAAAGTCTAATATGTATGATCATAATGATAAATATTTTGATATTGTTATAAATTGTTTCAATCGTACAATTCCGATTACACGGCGTCGTAGATAGGCTACCAAATGTTATCACTGTTGGAAAAAAAATCGAAAAAATATGATCTACTCATAAAATTGCTTTCAAATTAGATCCTTGCCCCTAAAATTATTTATTTATAACATACTTAGAATTTTTTTTTATTGCTTGTAGCAATTTAGCATCATATTAAAGCAGTATGCTACTATTCTATCTTGAATCAGCCTATTATTAGCCTATATTTAATATGTATAAGAATAATTATCAGCCATAACTATTTTATTCATAATATATAATATGTATATACATATATTATATATTTTATTATATACAAGAAATATTAACCATTAACAAAGAATGCAACATTTTTGAATTTATTTTATGATTACCTAAAAATATATTATAACATTTTCCCTCTGTTTCATCTAAATTATTCTCATCTATCAGTTCTCACTACATTCGGACATTGATATTACACCCCGCAGGTTATGAGTGCACTTAATCCTAACTCGTTTTTTACACTCATGTAAATAAAATGCACACTGCTCCATTATTATATGTTATGGAATTTGAGTAGTTTTTTAGACTGGTGATACTGCCCACTCATAATAATTTTCCGGCCTCTAGTCGTGTACGCCAATGCTGTCAGATGAAAATCGATTTTAATTAATAGGTAATAAATTATTTGTCAGGTTATAACTCAGGTTAAACTCATATGAAACATAGTACACTCGCTAAAAATACTAAAACGAAACAACAAAATAACTAATAAGCTTAATACGATAAGCACTAATGATTAAATATGAACTAATCATGATACAAAGTAAGTTTCAGACAAATTAAGAAATTATTATTAAATTATTATTTTATTATCAACCAGTAATAGTATATTTTAATATTTTATGACTCAAATTAAATTAAAAAAATTAAAATGAGCTAGAGTTGAGGAGTTGAGCATACCAGACTACACACGAATTTCTGATGAATAAAAGTGACCCTTCCTCATTTTCGAATTCGTCTAACTTACGTTTAACATAGTAAATTTTATGTTCCGAATAATCAATTACTGTTATTTTAAATTTTAGTGTAATTTGCCAGAATACCATCAAATTTAAAGCTAAATATATTATTTTAGGCCTCACATTGGATCTTTTTATATTTTAATTTTAAAACTAGTTATGGATAATTTTAAATTATAAATTATACATAAACTTTAAAATAGTCATAAGTCATAATTTTTTTCAAAGTGAAAGTATTAAAAAAATGCTCACAAGATAAATAAAATAATATTCTTACCTTTAAATTTAATTATAGCTAGATTTTTAATGATTCACTATAAAATTAAAAATAACAGATTACAATTCATTATTTTGAACGTAATATTTGCTATGTTATGCTTTAGTAAGACGAGAGGATAAGACGTAATCATATAACATACCTACTTATAAAAAAAATATATATATCTTATAATAAGCAATTTAAAATAATTTGCAAAGACTGAGTTTGAACCTTTAGTTTTTGTCCTCACTCCCTTTACGAATCGGTCTAGAGACGTCCCCCATAGTAAGTCTTAAATGTTTGCTCATATTTTTAATGATACTTGTAGTTTATATGCCCAGGAACCAAATAATTCCAACCTAAACAGTTTCCAAGCTCTCTTGGGTCTGTTTTGGACAGATTTCATTGTATAGTAATTTATATGACAGATCTGTTCATTGTGAATATTAACCATGCCACAATGGACATTTAATATAGGTTAGACAATTTTGTTAGAAATTGGCTACCTATTTTATTCTACTTTGACATTATAATATTATAATGTATTATTGTTACACAACATACCGTTAGAGTGTATAATACCCTTATCAGCCTTATTTAGATACAAATATAAAACTATATACTTTAATATACTTTTTATATACATATAATATTGTACTAATTTTTTTTTATTGAAATAATATTGTAACATAAAGCATTATGTAATATTCCATTTTTAAACGAACAAAATAATAAAAATACCTCGTTTAGTATATAGCATGATTAATGTTATACTATTACATATAAACTGAAAGTATACGTAGTGTACACTAATAACATAAAACTGATTATGGGAATTTTTAGAGCGCTGTACGTGGGTACCTACTATTTAAAAACCCACTATTTAATGGTAGTTTCACAAATGCATGTTGCGGCTACTGTCTACCTATTGGCTATTAATTATTATACAAACAATAATCAGTAACAAGCCGAGAAACTTAATTATTGTATACAATTATGCTTATTATTTAGCTTATATTATAGCAAGCGATTTACAGGAACATAAAATATGTGGTATATAATGATAATATTATTGTATAAAGGTAAAGGAACAATTTGCATACTGCGCCTCTTCTATATTATAATAGCTCAAATACTAATTATGTATGCCTATATAATATGCATGCCAGGATTTTACTATTTTAGTACTGTGGTCTATGGGTCATCCTAGATCACAAGAGGCCACTGTATATTACTATTAGAAAGCCACTAGCATCGCTCGTGGTTCACATTATTTATATCATATTATTTTGATAACAACATACCTAGATAATTTGTTAACAACAAACAAAAAGTAAATTTTACAAACTCATTCATTTAAACATCGAAATTATTATTTGTCATGTTACGTTTGAAGTCGAAATTCCAAAATTTGCAAACATTATTTTATATACTTAAATATATAGCTAAAAATGTATAACATTTTTAATTGGCTAGTCAATTTAACGTAACGTTGCTCAATGTTCATAAACTTAAATCTAACATTTCAAAAAAATTGTGCTACTGTATTTTTTTGAAGTAAAACTTCTTTACGGAGGGTAAACTGTGGAGTCACAAAATAAAATGACAGGTATTGGTACCTAACCTTGATATCTATAATATTCACTATACACAACGTAATTTAGAAAAATTTTGATATTATATTCACACCATACAGTATACCAGTATTTTGATTTACCTGCTTATTTAATAATAGCTATGTAGTTAATTTGTAATAATTATTAATTACAATATTAGACAGTGGCCTACTTGGAGGAACAGCGGCGCTTCCTCCCACTGCTTTACAGGTATACAGAGGTATATTATTAGGTTCACAGTGTTCCATCAAGCATGCTCCTCTCCATTTTTTCCTTAATTAATTCATTCAAATTCTGATTTTTAGAATTTTTAATAAATCGAAATTAATTTTATTCAACAGTTTTTTAACGTTGACGATATTTATAAAATCAGAAATAAAATTGTGGCCGACAAAATAAAGTTTTACGGGAGGGCGTTCAAGATAACAGACGTCAACCCGATTCCGGCGTAGTCCTCCCGCCTACCACTCTCCGGCCCACAACAAGATAAACTGACCAACTGGTTGTATATATACATCCTATTTTACCTGTACCGTCACGTGGAACACCGGACGACTGTTGGTTCTAAATTTAACGATAACGACCATGCGCACCAGACAGCTAGATGTCTCTTGCTATTCTGTTCCACGTAGATAGGTACCTAGGTGATAAAAATATTATTCCGCATGTAATAGGTAATAACAAATAACATTGATTTTATAATATGCTTAATATTTTATGTTATAAAATCAATGGTATTAATAATATTATATTATAGAAGTTACTAAATTAACAATTAAATAGATAATAATCGTACGTACTAGTGATCAAAAAATAATTTATAAATCATCAGTATATGAATAAAATTAGTGTATAATATAATCATTTTTCCATGTAAATTGTAAATTGTAAGTAGTAACTAGTAACTATAGTTGGTACTTACCAAGTTAAGTACCAATTTTATTAAACATTAAAAAATATCCTAGAAAAAAATAATGAATCTTATAGTTTAATATTAGGTGCCTATAATAGTTATCGGGCATTTTTAGAAAATAAAAATGATTATGATTGACATTTGATGACGATGTAAATTTGTGTTTCGCTTAAATTCGAAACGTCGATTACGATATCTTATATTCTTATTCAATATCAAGGTATACATTTCTAACCTAATATGCACGGCAGAGCGATTTCCCCGGTTTTGTTATAAGTTATAACGTTGCATCTTATACCTACCTCCTATTTAATATTATTTAATATTTTTATTTATTTATTTGATATACATATGATATAACTTATATAATTATATTGCACGTTAGCTGTAGCATGTTGCCTGTAGGTACCTAGGTGGTACCGCAGTAGCTAATGGCTGATATTGTAAGCAATTATTACTCATTTGAATTAACAATAAGTACATACTATTAAATCAAAGAATATATTTGTTTGTTTATGTGTATTTAAAACATTGTATAGGTATAGTGTATTAGTGTCATAGAGTATGACTTTATACTCTACCTATGTATAATGTATACTGTAACCACGGACTAAGATATAGACAAGTCCGTGACTGTAACTGTATAAGAGTAGGTATACTGTGAGATTAAACAAATAAATTAATAAATTAATCCGCTTAGATTATGATACATAAAATATTACTTTAATTATTATTTCTCAATTCAACTAAAAAAATGCAGTTACTTTTTAATGGATACTTGAAGTTTTTGAGTTATGAAGTTAATTAGAAAACAAAATTATAAGAGTGAAGTAGGTAAAATTAAAGAATCAAAAAAAACTTTCTAACTTAGTGTAACAATGAGTCTAGGAAATTAACATTTAGTTACACAGTTTTATCTTATAAGGTAGGTAGGCACCTACATTAATTTAAAAATAACATAACATATTAAGCCCGGCAATTCAAATAACGAGAATTAAATGATATAGTCTTATATAGGTATATGGACATATGGTTGAAGACTGATATATTATATGAGCATATATAGGCTGTTTATTTGGTTGGAGAACACATCTATAATGTTGGAAGATTTAAAAAGGGACAATATAAAGGTGAACATGTTGTGGTGACAATTTGAGGCAGTTGAATAAATTGACACCAGCTACCTGCCAATCAATAATACAATTTTAAACAAACAAGTACCTATCTATTCCTACGGATATTTAATATTTTCATGTAACTTAATAATATTAGGTACCTGTATCTGGCTATCTACTAATATTAGTTGTTGTCAACTTAGTTATTTTTTTACAACAGTCAATCGAACTCATTTTTGTCAAAAACATTGCATAATATACTATTATATTATTCAGCAATTATTACAGGATGCTATAATATTGCTATAGCCTATAGGTAATATTATTGTTATTATTTTGTTCTGTAAAAATATAATTGCGTATTGTAGGACAGTATTATGTTTGAATATAGGTTCGTCCCTTCATGGTATGAATTAAAAGCTTAAAATAAGTCGAAATATTTTGAACGTTTCATTGTGTACACAGGCCTATATAGTATATAGGTAATAATATTATATAATAGATTTATGATTGTGTACTGTGTAGGTATGTATATGTATGGAATATAAATGTATAATAATATACGTACCTAATGAAAATAAGTTTCTAGTCCCTATACGCAATATGTTTTATATCTTTTGAATTACCTACATCATAACTAAGATCGTTAGAGGAAAAAATCGTATTTCGTTTATAGATAGATATTTAGCTTTGGAAAAAGTTAAACTTCGAATGTCGATGAAAAATACTATGCATATCTATTATGAATTTTCGATATTTTTAAATTTCAGTTAAAAAAAATTATGACGAGGAACTGTGCGTTACATTTTCAAGCCTTAGCAATAAAAATTTGAAATGCTATAAATCCCTAATTAAAACATACTTTTGCAAATTGTTGTGATTTTAACGAGTTCTTGAGCTCCAAACATTTTGGATATCACATAGGCAGAAGACAAGTGTGAATTTGGTGAAGGTCGTGGAAATATGTGCAAATTTCGTGAATATTTAATAAATAAAGGCTATTCGCAAAAAAAATATAAAGTTCGTAATGTTTTCATTCAGCTGTGCAGTTTCTAAATTAATTTGTGAACATTCTAAATTCATGTAAATAACATGCTAATGTGACATAGCAAAACATTAAAATTCCTAAATGAATTTGGCCAGAACAAAGAACGTTATAAATTATAATGTTTTAATGGCTGTACCTTAGCGGCCTAACCTACCAACCTATTTCTAAAGGCGGGTATATACCAATAAGCAATAATCCATTGTAATTTAAAAATAATAATTTTAGAATGATTATTTAAAGTATTATAGGAACTTATACAATATAGTCATATTGTAATAATTCATAATAATATATTCAAAAAGTTTCTTTATTTTGGGGCGGAATTAAAATAGTTTTTCATTAAGTATATTTGATAAGTCTTATCACTTGTATCACTATATTATCACAGAATAATTTATTGATGATTATTCTGCGATCGTGATAATGTGATATTGTTATTGTATCCGACTCAAAATATTGAGTTTGGACTCATAAAAATTAATTATAATATTATTTTCATGGTTATGAACTAAGGTAATTAAATATTATCTTGGTTCATTATTCGAGTATAGATTACAGCTAGAATAATTATTGGTAAGAATGAAAAAGTAAGATTTAAGATTTTTTTTAAATGTTAATGGATCACCTAATAATAGTTAATGTATTTTAACATAAAAGTTCTTTTAATGGCATGGTGGTTTAATTTTAGCATAGGATAATAATTAGTCTTTTTCCTAATTTTTGTTTAGAAATATTCTCAATAATATGGAAAAAATATTGAAGCCACTTGGCTGTGAAGTGCGTGGAGTTGACTTAAAAACTGAAAATAGACCTGAAAGTAATGTTTTTGTTTTATAATCACTAATAGCTGTGTATCATTAGATAGTTTATTTATATTATTACAATTATATTTAATATATTTATGTTGTACATTAATTTTGCAGTTATTAAACAGATACAAGAAGACGTCACTAAACATAGAATGTTAATATTTAAAGATCAAGGAATCATAAGTGGTGATAGACATGTTGAGATCAGTCGTTGGTTTGGAGAATTAGAATCTACATTCTACAAACATCCGAAATCGCCTCACCCTGATGTGTTTCGAGTATCTAATGATAAAAATGAAGGATGTACAGGTAAACCTGTCTATAAATATAAACAAAATAGGTAGGTACATTTTTTTTTATCTCATCTTGATTAATAATTATTGTTATAAGATACCTATCTATTAATACATACTAGTGAAATTTCAAGAAAATCGTATTAACATAATAACTTATAGTTATACTTATTGACAGTATACAAACTTAAATGTTAATTATACACATCTACTAAATTAAATGTATAATTATACCACACATTTGAAGAAAACTTCTAAACATTAAAGTAACTAGCATAAATACTAATTAGTATTTTCATATCTAGTGAAGTGTTCATAGAATTAATAGATCTTTAGTATTATTAATAATAAGAAAATTGTTTTTTTTTTTTTAACTTTTGTTATCAAATATCAAAAAAGTTATTTTAATTAAGAGTATTCAAAATGTATGTTCATCTAAACATGATTTGTATCTAACTAAAATAACATAAAAGTAGATAACATAATTTGTTACTTATTTATTATTTAAGGTGTTGGGCGAACAGGTTGGCATATAGATGGAACATTCCAACCAGCACCATTTAGTTATTCTTTGTATCATATGGCGTCTGTACCTAAAGAAGGGCATACATTATTTATTCCACTGACTGAATTAATTGAAAGTTTGGATAAAGATACTTATGACACTTGGAATAAAGCTTGGATGGTCAGTGATAGAAGGTCATCGCCTATCCATCCATTGATATATAGTCATCCTCAAACAGGCAAACCGGTATGTACAGTTGATAACTTTTTTAAATTTATGATATTTATTATTTGCAATGAATTATAACATTGTTAAAAATCATATGTTATATCTATAGGTATTGTGTTTTCATTTGGGAATGACTACTGGTTTTATTTGGAACTTTGAACTTCCATCTGAATCAACTGCTAGCCATGAAGAATATGAAGCACTTTTAAATTCAATTGACAGTAAAATCAATCAAGATAATGGAAAGTACATATATGTTCACAAGGTATTATTTTTAGTTTCAATTAAAATAAAAAAAAATCTTAAAGGGTGATGCAGATTTTTAACATATTTTTTAAATTATTCATTTTTATTGTTTTAGAGTGTCATAACAAATGATAAAACATATCTGAAAAAATGTGTACTTAAGAATAATATAAATTATAACAATTTCTTCTGGCTATATTGACTTTTGTTTTATTTTGGTGATATGATAAATATTAATTGTTGACTCCTGGTTTAGATTGTTGACACTATTTCTAAAAATAAAATAATAAAGGAAAAAAATGTATTTTATAATTATAATACTATATTCATTTCAAACACATTGTCTTTTAATTATTCATAATAAATTATTTGTAACATTGACTTAAAAGTTGTATACCAAATTGTGTATTACTCTACAAAAAGTAATGATTCTTATATCTTAAATTTATCATCACTGGTTTTGTGATTTAAAATGTTAATGTCTGAATTAACTTTTTAATAACGTTAAAAATATATAATTAAAATTAAAATCAAAATAAAATATTTTAAAACTTCATTGATAATACTCATATACTCATTTTATTTTAATCTGTGTAGTGGGAACCAGGTGATTTCATTATATCTGACAACTTGGCTGTTGGACATTTCGCTCATTCAAGTACACAGGCACCCAGAAGTGAAGTTGGCCTCAGAGTACTACATAGAACTACTGTTAAAGGAACACATCCACCAAAGAAATAAAAAACATATTTTTTTTAAACATAATCACTATTATAATTTTAATGTTTTTAAATATTTGTTATGTATTCCATCAAAAAATGTATATTACTATATTTTTTTATTAGGTAACACAATTAAAGATATAATTATATTATACATCTATATTTATATTATATATATATTTATTTATCTTTAATCTTGTTAACTATTCTCACCCAACCACGTTGAATAAATCAATGATAATACCAAGACTGGCAAGTGACAAGTGTCATTAATTATATTTTACTTTATAGGATACTATTGAAATAAACAACAAATTACAATTATTATTTTGTTATATTATTAGCTTGCAATAGTTATTATTTAATATCTATTAACTTTAACTTCAATCGTAGAGTTGTATATAAACAATAATAAGTTAAAAATTGCATCCTTAAAATTACAATCCAACAATAAGGTTGATGTGCTGATGTGAGTAATAAGTATGTATGTGCCTATTTCAACAAAACAAATGGTATGTGCCAAACAAATCATGGCACATTTTATAATAATTATATATTATATAATATTTTTTTGTCAATATACTATAATGTATAATTGCGTGCTCTCTCCCCCAAAAGAGGCATTTTTAATGAGTATTAAAAAGAAGGTAAGCAATAATTACTATACACATTTTATTAAGTGTTTATTTGTTAACTTTTATTGTATGAAATACTGAAAAAATATGAAATATGTCAAGAAAAATATTTTAATTAGTTTTGATCTGCCATTGGACCAGGGTTGTGTTTTAATTGTATATTTAATACTTATAACTTGTGAGAGGCTTTAAATACTCTATTGTGGTCATCAATTTTCATAAATATATTATCAAATATGAAATAGAACTATAAAGTGTAGACATTTGAAGCATATAACAATTATATTTTTGCAAAAATAAGATTGAGAGGGTAGTGACGTTTCAACCTCGACAAATCATCCCCCTGGGCCCTGGCTACTCCATTGTAACTACCTACTTGATTATATTATTAATTGATTTCTGGTCTCCGGATAAAGTTTGAATTTAGAAAAAAGTTGTATTCAAAATATATTTGGATGATTGATCACTATACATATATTATGTTATTATACAGGTGATTATATATAATATATTGATACGTTACCACCAATATTTTTAGAAATAAAAAAACACAAATATCTGAAGTTACCCTACTTTACGCCTTTACTGTACAACTACCTTTTTTTTCCTAATCGAAAAACCGGAAACAAGTGGGAATTGTTTAGCACAATACCTTACTGTAAAACTATCTACCTACATGGATCTAAGATCTAGGTGACTTGGTGATTATAGGTACCTATGGTTTATAGACAAATAATGTAAATGTTGTAAGAAGGGGTTGTGTTTCGAAAAATAAATTCTATGCATAACATTGTTTTGACTGAGCTTATGACTTGAATATAGTACGCATATAAAATATAAATACAGTACCTATAAGCATATTATTATTATATGTTGTAACCCTGCTCACCTATTATTAACAGTTTTCACGTTTTATTCAATGATTAAACACAACAAATTATTAGCAGTCGAATTACAGGGCGGTCGGTAATTGGGCCACATTTTATCTACCTGCTTCGTATATAATAATTGTTTACATTTTACTACCCGGAGATTGGGCCACAGATTAAGACTATATTTTTAAAGTGTACCCGGAGATTGGGCCATAAATGTACAGCATAAAAATATACAAATATATAATGTTTATTAACTAATAATTATTTTTATAATGCATGAAATACAATAATTTTTTTTTTAATAATGTCATACGCAGATTTCACAAATTTAATATAATATATAAGGTCAATAAAATTAGTCAAATAATAATAATTATAAATATTTTTTTTATAATATACACTAATCTTTCAAAATAATAACACACGCAGATTTCACAAATTTACCAATACAATAATAAGTCAAATAATAATATAATAATAATATTTTTTTTTATAAGTACCTACATAAAAATACAATTATTTTTTTAAATAATGTGATACCGATTTTACAAATTCAAATCTATTCTTTTCCCCTTCTTCATAATTTTGAATTTCATTAAAAATATTTTTTTTTCGAATCAAAGTTCGTTTCCTTGCTTTTATCGTATACTCAACTAAACGATAGCGACGTTCTATAATCTTTGTAAATTACACTTTTAGCTATTTTTATCCATTTAATTTGATGGGACTATGGCAGCCCCTAATAATTCTGTATCATTTCATTATCTTTTGATATGACACACGGTCGCTTCGATTAAAGTTTCGTATGCACGTAATACAGTGGACGCCGCTTATAATACTCACATTGGGAGCAGCACAAAGTGAGTCTCATAACAGAATGAATCTTATAGGCGAAGTGGGAAAAAAAATTAATTGCATATTTATGAATTTTATTTTACTACATATTTTTCTTTAATTTTAATACTCTAATACATATTACATATTATGACATACGTATTATTGAATAAATTAAAAAAATTCTGACAAAAAAATTTAAATTACAATACATGTAAAAAATGATTATATGCATTAATAAAAAATTATAAAAGATGTATGTATAATTGTATAATGTACCTATTTATTATTTATGAAAAAAAATTGTGATTTTGTTTTTTTTTAGTTATAAACTAATATTCCGGAAGTATATTGGAAATGTGAAAGATGATACAATTTTACAATTTGTTGTACATACACGCATAATAAAGCAAAAAACATTAATTTATTTCTAAATTTTAACCAAAAATGTTTATTTTTTACCATTTTTTTTTTTACAAAATTTGAGTCTTATAACCGAATTTTTTATAACGTATTGTGTACGTCCGGACCGTTTCAGACAATTTTGAGTCTAATAAGCGACTGAACCTTATATCCGTGAGTCTTATAAGCGGCGACCACTGTATTTATATAGGTATGACATATTAGTTTAACAGTGGCCCAACAGTTACCGGATACAATAATAAAAAATAGTTGAAAATAGTGGCCCAATCACCGGATCTACCTGTTAAAAATGTAAAAGTGTAATGGCCCAATTTCCGTATACCTTTTTGAAAAAAGGTTAATTGTGGCCCAATTCCCGGGCGCCCGAATTACATACCTAAGTATATCTTTAAAATATTGTACTAATGAATACGGAATAATATATTTATGGCCTATTACCGTTTTACCTACGTATTTTTATGTAAAAGTCGCTTGTATAAAAGTTTGGTATATTCACACACCTAGTATGCGTGTATGACACATTTCAGCATTTGTGCCATTTGGCTAGTGGCTATGTATTATTCTATTATGTACAAAAATGATCTATTAAGTTTAGTAAATGGAGATTAGACCCGGCAAGCTGTAGTACAGGACAATTTTTAGTTAATGACAATTAGTATCTTAGACAGCTAAAAAAAGTTAGGTACTCTGCTCTCTTGCGGATAAAATAAAAATAATAATTATAAAAATGATAAAAATAAATAAATTTAGGAATTTATACTTATATGTTATATTATCCACAATTCACAAGTGAACTGAATGACTTTTTTTTATAACAGCCTGAGTGCCTGACTGATTATAAAATAATATAATTAACATTCATAAATGTAGGTAGTTATTTATTTTTTTATGTTCATTAAATGTACTTATTATTTTTTCCAGCAATAAAATTAGGATAACTTTGTCTTATACCAACTGATGATATTATTATTATTTAATGTTTTTTTAATATTTTTTTTATTTAGTTATTACACGATATTATTGGTAGGTACTAACTGTCTTGTATAATTTAAATATTATAAGTATAAAGTAATAGGTAGGTACCTAGTTGCTTTGAAGATTTTTTCCTGAGATTTTATTTCCAGTAGTTTTTTTTTGATAATGCCGGAAAAAAGTAATTATAGTAAGAATCTTATTAAATATGCCATAAATACTGTTAAATAATGTTTTAGGGCAATACTATTCCTTCTATAAGATATATAAATTACTATATAAAACTCTTCTGCAACCTCTCTGGGTGTATGGAGTAGTAATCTGGGGTTCTGCTAAACAATCTAATAAGAGAACTATCCAAGCCTTCCAGAATATCTGCTGTCGTTTAATAACTGGAGCACCCTGGTATATCTCCAACAATGCAATTAACTCCGACCTAAGAATCTGCTCTGTTAACGAAACTGCTACCATATACTACAAACGCTTCCACGCAAAACTCCAATCCAACTCCAACCAGCTCATCAGAGACCTTGCTACACCAGCACTACCCGGAAATCCAACCAGACGACTCAAGCGGAACTGGTGCCGCGACTTAAAAATTTTATAAATTGTTTAAATTAAATGTTATTGTATAAATTGTAAATGTTATTGTAAAGCCACTAGGTGTCCCTAATGAGGGATTTCCTACCTTGTCATTAGTTCATAGTTTTTCTTTCACTCACCATAATTATTACTTATTGTACACCCCTGTATAGATTGTAATATTCAAAATAAAGTCATTTTTATAAAAAAAAAAAAAAGATATATAAAGAAACCTAAATAGGTGCTTATAAAACTATATAGTATACAGGCGAAGGTAATATTAGTGTATTACCTAGGGTTACTAGGGTTCAAGGGTTACTTATAATATCATTGAATATAAATACTATTTATACAAGTATTATAATAATCAATGCTAATACCTAGCTATGTCCTATAAGGCTATTTCGACTATTTACCTATAGCTGTGCTTATTACTTTACAACTTTTACATCTGTATCTTGTTGGTAATATCTTGAGTTTATCAGTGCTCGAATTTGGAAAAATTAAGTAGAGGACCTCAATCCAACGATTTAAAAATGGCTCTGCCTCTCCACTGCTATACCTATTTTTTAAATACTACATTTCAGCTGCATAATTTCTAAATAATATAATATATTGTTATATCTAACTAGATATGTACCTAAGTGAATGTAATGTGGCATATATATGCACCAAATTTTCGAAACTTTCCCAATTACATTTCATACTTAACATCAAAGATTTACATTTTTAAAATTTCCATTTTCATAGGAATAACCTACATGTTACAGCAGGTATGAAATAAAACAATTGATAATTATCTGTGATTCGTGGTTCGGGTGTATGTTAACATTACTCATAGATTTTTGATAACACAATAAATTAAATTATTCTAGGTACATACAAAATGTAGTTAGCAAAAAATAAGAAGGATAAAATATAAACAAACTATAAAAATAGGAAGGTACCTACTCTAGGGTTGACTACCGCGGTCCTATAGTAGCAATTTAATGTGGCGCGCGAGTAAAATTTATAATTTGTATAAAAATAGACATTATGCATAAAAATCACGAACTAAGATATTATATGGACTGAAAACGGCGGATTTAAAACGTGGTTTGTTTGTAGATACCATATTAAATTAATATAACTGACAGTTATTAACTGAAATAAACTAAATTTGATATGACTTCACTTTTGTTTAAAATAAGGTAGGTATATTCAAATTGTGACCTGTGGAAATTTCATATTTATTTTTTGACCCTTCATATCAAAAAGGTTGCTGACCTCTACTTTAAACCACAGAAAAGATAATAAACTAATATAAAAATTACTTTGATATAAAAATATTATAAATTGTAAAATTCATTAAATTTTTGAAAACAATATAAATCCACATTTTAATAAAAATTATTTTGTATGTTTGGACATACCTATTTATAAACTACTCGTCAAATAGGTATGCAATTTTTATACATCGATAAGTTCTGCTCAAAATATTGTATATTAAAATAAGGAACAAAAATGAGTTAAAAATAAGGTGACCATTGAATTGGCTCCCAATATTAGGTTAGGTACCTACCTAGTCAAGACTTGAATTGGCTCCCAAGACAGGCAATATTGAATTGGCTCCCAATATAATTTTCAACAAGTGGTTCCCAAAATATAAAAGTTCAAAAAGTACGCGAAATAAATTAAAATAAATTCAGTTATACATTAAAATAATTTAAAATACAAATATTCCATCAAAAATATTCACTGACCTGCACTGTTTTAATATTATTTAGTAGACTTAAATCTGTGTGCGAAAATTTTTATACATTCAAATCTGGATACTATACTTTTGTCATATTTATGAATTTGATTGTCTATAAATTGTATTTTTTCTTGTATATTTTTTTGTGTTGTCTTTTTACATTGGAGCTTCTTATAATAATTTCAGTATCCGCTTGAATACCATACAATACATCCATGAAATTGAAAATATTTGTGTGCGTAGAATAAAATTGGGAATAAAATTTTGAATGAAAAGATTCACATGAATTAGTGGTACGACTAACACTACTGCTTTTTTCTGCCCAAATTAGAAATTTGGGTGGAAATAAAGAATTATTGTCAATATAATTTTCAACTAAGTAGGTAGTCCATAAATTTGGGTGTATAAATACGTTATCTGATTAACGAATTGATAATTTGAAGACTAACCGGCACTGTGCCGCTAAAAATATTACAGTCGTCTACTTTTTCAACTTTTATATTTTTAACGTATAGTTGACGTACCTATAGTTGAATTTATTTTCAAACAATTTTGATAACCAATTGATTTATAAAATAAATGTGTAAGGAGCCAACTCAATGCATAAATCAAGGGAGCCAATTAAATACATACAAATGACGATTACCTGAATTAGGGAGCCAATTCAATAACTCCGAAAAATAATACCTATTTGAAAGAATATTGTTTTTTAATTACTTAAATTATTGAAAACAATTTTTCAAAAATGTTAATAGTTTTTTAAATTCTGAATGTATTCCCCGTTAAATGTAGACCACTGGTCGGTAATAAAATTATTATTTTGGGTAGGTATTAGATACTTATTACTATGGTCTATGTTAAATATATAGACTATAGTTATAGATACAACGTGTTGATTTTTTAAAAGTAAACAGTAAACACGTATTTTCTTGAAAAAATAAGACAATCCATGCATGTATCACGGTAGGTGCATAATATAACAATAATATAGGTAGGAAATTAGGTAATCTATTATAAATTATAATTATTTGGGGGTAACTAGGTACCTAGTACCTACTGGCTTCTACCTACTTATATACATATACCTAATGGCTGCTATACAATATACTTTATTACTGCAGTCGTTTAACGTGCCTCCTGGTTCCTAAGGTACTTACACGGCAGCTATACAGTATAGACTATAGCACTATAGGTACCGTGGTCTGTGAGACGTGAGTATTGAGTATTGGAGTAGGTACTTTACTATACGTCTATACTATACATTGACATTCGAGTATTCGACTATAGTACAGTTGCAGTACTCACAAAATAAAGGCGTTTTGCCGTAAAGGCATATTATAATAATATTACACACGAAACAAGTATTTAATTAAATTTATTAAACATATTGAAACTTATAAGCACACCGCACAGATTATAATGGTGTAGGAAATTGTATAAATTGAGATGTAGGTATAATAATTTATTATTGTACAATTAATATTATGTATAATATTAATAAATAATAAATAATAATAATATGCACTTTCCATATTGTATATTACATAATAATATCATAGTACTTGTTTTGTCTTGACGTCTTGTAATAATTATTATTATTATTTAAAAAGAATAATCATGATATATTTACATGATATAATATTATCATCACAAGCACAATGTGAAAAATAAGCAAGTGACAACATGATGAAGTCACCTAAATAGTAAATAATAAATAGTGGGTAAATATAATAATAATATGTCATAACAATAATAATACTACTTACTAGTAATAATAATAATAATAATAATAATAGTAATAATAATAATAATAATAATAATAACAATACATCATCCCGACGCCAAGTCGAGCAACGCCGAGCGCGAACGACGGCTTCGGCAACGGCGAAGTGCGTCGAATCCGAAAATTGCCAATAAACATATGATTGGCGGCTTTCCGTTGGCGGTGTGGAACGCGCGCGCGGCGATTGTCGTGTAGAGGGGTGGGGGAGTCGCCGACAAGCTGCTGCCGCCGCTGCTATCGCGTTTCGGCTCGTGCAGTCGTGTTATCAGCGGGTGGCCAACGTGCCCGTTTGCAGCCGCAGCTCTAGTTAAATTTTTTTTTTTTTTTTTTTAAAACCAAAATTTCAAGCGCAAAAAAAAATCGTATGTTATTATATTACATAAAAAATATAATATAATATATTGTATAATATTCCCAATTATAAAATATATTTATATATATATTATATAAATAATATTCCGCGGCGGTCTTCTGTTTGTCGGTCGTCGAAATCGCCTATTTAATATAATAATATTATAATATTCAAACGTGTGCGTTTTCGATCAGGAGAGGTTCGCGCGCGGCATACCATTATTCCGCACGGGACCGTTCGTGATATTGTATAAATGGGGGAGTACAAATTTAGTGTAAATTCTAGTTTAAGTTCTATCGAGTACCAATCGTCGGTGAACACGTCCGGGCTGCCGTCGTCGTCGTCGTCACAGTCGTATTTTGCCGACGACGGCCCACAGCAGCTGCAGGACGTTGCCGTCAAACAGCAGATCTCACAGTCACCGGTAAACGGCGATCACCAACAGCTGCCCTCCACCAAAGGTACTGTCAAAGAAGATTCTGTGTTGGCAGCGTTAGGTGGTGGCGGTGGTGATAAATCATCGGGCGGCCCACAAATGCAGTTACCATCATCTTACAACAATGAAGCTAGTCTTAATGTGATAAACTCGTCGACCAACTCGTCTACGTCTAGTCTATGGTCAGCGTCCGTTGATGATACATTGATACACGGGTTAAATGCGTCTGCGGCTGCAAACAACGCAGTAAGTTATGCATTAAAAAATACAATGATTTTATATAATGTAGAGTTAACAGTTCTGTAGTGAGTTTTCACCTACCAAAAGTTTAGATATTATTATGTATCAACCTACCTTTTTGTTTAATTTAACATTTATTTTTTTCTTGTTTTCTTGATAAAACAATGAATAAAAATAAACCTATTCCTTGTAATTTTTTTCTATTCAATACTGGGCTTAATACTTTTAAATGTTCTATGCTTACCTATGAACTTTTATTAGGGAATACCTTTTTCTATAAGAATTATTTTAAATGTATTACATTAGGTACTTATAGGTTACTTATTTATAATTTATTAATGTTAACATTTTTTACATATTTTTAGCAATATAATTGTTAATATCTTACCAAGTTTATATGTATTGTGTGTACCTACACTGCAATTAGTAATTGTACCTACATTATATTATATGTACACATTTTTGAAAAATTTACATTTTATAAATAAAATATTAAGAAATTTGTATACAGTTGTTCCTAAAAACAAGTAGTTAGTACAATAGTACATGCTGTTTACTATAAACAATTCTTTAACTGCAGTCTATTAGTGTCAAATATTTGATATATTAATATCCTCTAATAATATAAAGTATGAACCATTCTTAGATGTATAATTTTGTTTTTATTTTTTAAGATTACCTAGGCGTTAGTTGTACAATTTGCTTAACAATATTTGGAAGTGCACATTTTATTATTGTTATATTTAAGCCTTTTTAAGGTCTCTAGCCCCCTAATCTCTGCCTGTATGTGTAATGTAAGTTTTTAGTAGATGATATTTAACATTATTTTAGAGTATTTATTTGAATATAAACATAGTG
Organism: Myzus persicae; assembly: GCF_001856785.1. NCBI lineage: Eukaryota > Metazoa > Arthropoda > Insecta > Hemiptera > Aphididae > Myzus > Myzus persicae. The sequence continues at coordinate 238,220 of NW_019103870.1, forward strand.
ACTATTTATAATATTGTTAAGTATTAAGTTTGATAAAAACATATTATTTTTTAGTATTTCTAAAAAATTAGAATCTATTTAGTAAAGGAAATTAAAGTAAAGGAAAACAATGGAAATTATGAATTTAAATATATTTATCTCTAATACATGCTTATTTACTGTTTACTGAAAAAATAAATTGTAAACTTTATTAAGTTAGTATACATAATTATGTCTAACTATGTTTTACCTATCTTTATTCTTTAACCATGTGATTAAATATGTGTTGAATTTGGGAGGAAAAATGATCGTATTATTACTTACAGATGATTAATAGTGACTAGTGAGTGCATGTTATACTCATAATTTTGTATACCTAACTTAGGGAATTTAAAGATTTCAATAATAACAATATTTACTTTTATTTAATGGTGTTAAATTAGATGAAAATTGTTAAAATATGTTAAACCTAATTACATTGCTTAACAATCTTAGTTCATTGAATACTTGATTGTACTTAAGTTCAATTATTTATTTAAAAATAATAAATAATAATTTATTTTATTATTGTGGTATGTATTATATTGATTTACTAAGTATTGATTAAAATGCAATCAATAGTTGTCTAACTTGAATAAAACTTGAATAAGTTAATTTTTTCAATTTTTATTTATATTTATTTACATATTTAACGTAAATGAATTTTTTTTTTCAAATTAGCAAAAATTGTTATACAATTATTGTAAGCAGGGTTTGGGACTTATAGCACTTATAATCATTGAAATAAGCACTTACAAATATTTGACTAAGCAAAAAAAGCACTACAAAAACTATCAACACAATTTTTTTCTATATTATTGTTTCATTTTCATCATTAAAAGAAAATCAAAAACTTTTAGCGGTTTTGAGTTTTTGAAACCATTTAAACTTTTTCATTATACTTCCCTTAGATTTTCTGAAAATAAAATAAAATTTTGTGAAGAATAATAAAAAAAATAATTGATTAATTTGGCCAATTAGTAGATAAGCTAGTAAATACAAGTCCCATAGGTAAGGAGAAAAATTATTTTTAGTTTGTTACCGTGAACAAAAACAAAAACAAAAAAAACCAGAAATTCACTAAAATGTCTACGTTTTAGTTAGTGGTAGGTGTCATTATAAATCATAATTTAACAAATATATGCAAAAAAGCAGAAGAGATGATCAGAAAAACTGAAAGTATTCATTTCTTTTAAAAATTGGTAAAAGCAATGACAAGCATTTTTAAATTTCATAATTTAAGTTGTTATAACATGACATACTCTTCCACTGCTACATTATATGTCAAAACCATAAAAATAGGAAAATGCTATAAGACCAGAGCCCTGATTATAAGAAATGTCTATTTAAACAAGGCCAACTATTTATTTTTTCAATACCTAATAAAATATGAACAATGTACATTTTTATAAAATACATCAAGAAAATAAAGCTTATCAACTTTTCAGTTTCATTTATTTTATTTGTTAATAAATGTGTATTTAAATTCTAAACTGTCTTTATTATAATTATCCAACCAATGAAGTTTTCATAAATATTTCTTATTGTCTATGAAATATGAAAAAGAAGCACCAATCACTGTCATATTTACTAAGCGGCTTATTTGAGAAAGTTCTACTTATTTATGTAAATGACTGTCATTGTTATTTTCAGTCTCATTCAAGAATTAAACAATACCTATTTATTATAAACTTTTGTTAGACTTGAACATTTTTCCTGTACTCAAGAAAAATGATAAATTTAATTTATATTTGACACAATTTTAATTTTGGTGATAAGTTACATAGGTATATGGTTATTTGAAATTATATGTGATTAATTTTCAACTTAAATATTTTAATATTGAATGTTTTTAGAATTTCCCAAATACTTTGTACAATACTGGCCTGGGACCTCATCATCAGCAACAGCAACCACAACAACATCATCATAGACGTCAAGCATCTGGTGCCACACACAATTTCCCTCACAATCTGTCTAGGCAACTGCAACAGTCAGCTCATCCGCAGAACCTGTACATGGCCAGTAAGGGATATTCTTGGTCACAGTCACATCAGAATTCGTGGCTTAACTCTAGTCAAAATCAAAGTGGTATAGCCGGTTCGTCGTGGAATCGTGGTCGTTCTGTACCTAATTTGAATCCAATGCATGCTTTAGCTGGTCGTAAGCCAAATACTAATTACAATCATCATCAACATCAATCTACCCCTATGAATTCATCAAAATTTAGACGTAGTACTTCATATCCAGGAAAAGGATTATTCAATCAAAATTCAACAACGTTTGATATTAACAACATCGATGAGACAGACGTAATGAGTTATCAGGTAAGATTTTTAAATCATTTTAAGTTATAATTCATTTTAGTACTTAGACAGTTAAGTATTTATTGTCAAGGCAGAATATCAGGAGCCAGGAGACGATCCGGTGATTTACATTTAAAATCATCACTATGTTTTTATATATTACAATTTAAAATTTATTAAATTAAAAATTTGTTTTCTAGTCCTCTTATTTTTTTAATTCTTAACAATGGCTTTGTTTATCAATAAGAATATTTTACATTTTGATAATTTAAGTTAGCTTATAAGAAATTTAAACAATTAAACAAACTATCAATATATTTAAGATATGTATCTATACAAAAATAACAAAAAATTGTGCTCATTAGTGACGATAGGGGTTTTTCTATAGGTATTTATTTAGTACTTTTCTGTATTAAATCAACCTTGTAATTTCATAGTTGATAGTAAATATATATAAATATTTTCATACATAAATATTTTTAATTTCATTCATGAATATGATTAATGAATACATAATTTTAGAACTATGAAGCATCAAGCAATAGATACTTATTAGATTTTTAGTGCAGTAACAAATTTATTAGTTTTAACTCTTATTTATGGAAGATCAAGCCAAGTTTGAATTTTAAATAGTTAACACGTAGGTGATTTTTATTTTTGGTATGTTTCTATTTGATAGGAAACATTTTAAAGAAATGTCATCAAGTGCGATTTTGCTAATCATTATTTTTCATTACCACGGCAGCATGGTCCATGACTTATCAAATTTATTATGATTTACTTATTTAGTTGATACGGCAGTTATTCACAACACACCAGTATCTTGCATTGTGATACGATTAAAGAGCCAAATCGATACAAATAACAATGTGCTTTATTGTGTCTATTTAATCAAAATGTCACATGAGTTTATGGCATTGACATCTGATCAGTGTCAAGTTATTACCTTGATACATATTGTTTTAAAATGTCCAGCCAATTTATAATCTTTTATAGATACATGAATGAATTTCCAAGAAAACTTACTATTTTAAAATGGTAGCAATAATTTAAGTAATGCAACATTTATAACATTACTACCTTTAGGTTCAGTAGATTTTTTAAGGAATTATCACTGGGCAGCAAAAAATATATTTTCAAAATCAATATTAAATTATAGTGTGATTATTTCATGCTCGCCCCTCATAATTATTGAAAATAAATATGAATGCTAGAAAGTAGAAATAAATGGTAAAAGTTAATAAAAATGAGTTATAATTATAAGAAGAAATTTCAAGAAAGATATAATATTTATTCATTACTTAATTATTTTTTTTACATTTGAAAATTGTGTCACCCAGTCTTTAAAATGAAAATATTTTGTCACCTAGCATACTAGTTAAAAAAATTCATTGTTACTCGGTATAAAATTGTCATAAATAATTCGATCATGTATCCAGTTATTTTTCATCAATATTTTGACATACACAATCCACTTCAATACATAGTATAATATATAAAATACATTACCAATATGGCTTTAACAATAGTCGATAGGTATACAAATACTACACTGAGTAATATTAAAACCACTTTTCCAATTATACAATGAAATTTATAGTTTTCAATTATTGTACAAAAGTTGTTTCTGTAACTTTAAACTTTAATCATGTAGATAAAAACTTTTGAATAAACATATCTTTAATACTACAGTTCAGAGCACAAATGGAAGTTATAATTGTCGAATGATGTAGTCTACAACCTGTGATTCCGTACCAAAATATTTTCGAAGTGTTGCTTTTTCTATAACCATTAACTCGCTTTAATTATTTTAAATTAAAGTATAATACAAGTTACAACACATTTTTCAATTTTAATAGGTACCCATAAATATCTAACATTTGTGTATACTAGTGATACTTGATAGAGGGTGGAGTTAGTTTTATCTTTTATAATAACATTGAACATTAGTTTATCACTAGATTATGATTATTATGTAATAATATGATAATAAAGAATTCTCTTATCATACCCGTTTTCTATAATTAATTTAAAATGTATATAAACGGTATTCAAACTAGCTGATAGACTACAAATAAGATATTATAATATTAATAATATAATATTACTAATTGTATTATTTTTAAAGAGTCACAAGTGATACCTTAGGTTTATTAATAATTTAAACATGTATTCTTTAAGATGTCAGAAATTGTGATAAATAGGACTCTAAAACAAAGTTTAGTAACATCGCTGTTCTAATTTATTGGTAAAATGAAAGCATTTATTCGCTTATTTTAGTGAAGATTAATTTTGTTTTCTTTAAAATTGAATTATTTCCATTTAATTAATCGGTAGACCGATTAGGAAGGTCCAACTGTCCAAGCATTATCCTTAGCTGTTGTTTTATTTGTTACTCTAAGGAAAACTTAGGAAAACAATTCTTATGAGTTATGAGTAATGGCGGCATTATGCCAAGTCTGTTGTTTTTTAACGAACCCTCTTCCGTTCTCTTCTATCTTTTGTGAAAACTGCTTTGGCACTTCCGATTAAACACGTTTTTCTTGCCTATTTAAACCACCACCATATTAAATCCTCCATACCATTATCAGGAACCCTGCGGGATATTGGTAAAATGAATGGCATGCTTAAAATTGTTTGTTATTATTTTTTTACCTTTATTATATGAATTGTAAACCATTCATTTAAAATGTATTTACCGTTTTAATAAAAAAAATTAAAAATATACTTAACTCTGTTAAGAAAAAGGAATAGGTTATATATATTACATTTACAACTATACAAATATATAATTAAAATGTATAATTGGTGATTACGAAACTTTAAATCTCGTATTACTACTATACAAATGTTAAATTTAAACACGCCAAAACTCAAAAATCCAAACAAAATAAAATACCTAGGTAGTTGTATAGCATAGTTCAGCTATAGTTACTACCTATACGTACTTATATACTGTACTTATATAGTTAATATGTAGAGCATGCCAATATTAAACGATAATTTAAATATCATAAATTGTTGTTTAGTTTTGACGAATTACTATTGATATGATTATAACCTTCGGAATCTAGGAAATTTTACTTATTTTTCACCATTTCCCGGTGGCTTTGAATGAAGATCCAAACAATTCGATTAAACTACTAATAATAGAAAGGTTTGACATTTTATTTTTTGAATATAAAGAAAATTATTAAGATAATTTATTAATACAATAATTATTACCTACAACTAAACATTAAATTATTTTTATTGTTTATTCAGATATCCGTTCATTTTAATATAATATCATGTGTCTCATTTTGTTTCTGCACCCCTGTAATGTATTTAAAAAAACTATAAATGTATACATACGTAGCTAATAGATAATTTATGGGTTATTGATTAATGAATAACATTGAATTATATTTTCTTGTTAGGAATTATAAAAAAATGTAATAAATATTTCATATTTATGACAATTATACATAGAAACTAAAAAAAATATAAGAAGATATCAATAAGATGCTTGGTCTTCAATGAAATATTTAAAAAACAATTTTTTTAGACGTTTTTTTATTTCTAATTAAGTTTAATTATTTAATTATTTTTTCTTAAACTAAAAAAGTACGCCATTTAAATAATTTAATAATTTATACTTTCCATTCCTTTTTAGACCAACTATTTATCCGTATTAATAATATTGTATATTTTAAATGGAGACTGGGTATAATCAATTAATTTTTACCGGGGTTTTATTTCGTATGTACATGGCGTTTTGTCAAAATGATTACACATTCATACCAGTCATTCCTTCACGTCGCACTGTAACTCTCCTCCACGAAGAGTTAAGCAATTTGTGTAATAATTGTGCTATAAGGTAAAACAATACTAGACATTTATAAGCTGAATTCCATTCAGTGAAGTTTCACATAAAAGTTCTCTTAAGAAGATTTACCTCTTTAAATGTTTGTAGTCTTATTACAATGGCCATATCCCCGAATTTCAATTCATTTTGAAACTATTTATTATTCGCTGAAGTAGAATCCGTCATTTTCAAAATGTTTTTTGTTAATTGTGTTACAAATGTTATAGTCATAAATAAACGACAAAATTACATTTTTTAATATAGTTTAAATAGTTTGGTTGTATTCAATAGTATTTACTTATTGTATAGGTAAATCAAATATTTTTAATTTATAATCAAATCTAAAAACGAAAACCAGGTTGTCATATTGATGTAGTGTTTTTTCGTTGTTGTTGGGGTTTTTTTTGATACATTGTTTCAAAAGGTAGCCGACGCAGGCGTTAAGAAGACCCTCCGGCTGTACGGTCAATAAAAATAGTGGCCCCGCCGGCGGCGCGTGGACGACGGGCGGCTTTACTACGAATAACCTCTCGGGTTCGCCACGTTGCAATGTGCACATACACGCGCGCTTGGCAAATGACACAGGGGTGTGTGCCGACTGGCGGGTGTACAGACCATAGATATATAGAAGGTACTAACTAATGCACGTCAAAAGAAAAATAATAACACTAAAAGGTCAATTCGTATGTAAACTTCCCCAAAAAAGTCTTTTCGAGAATTTATGAATAAATTTTAATTTATTGTATACGGTCTCAATTAGTTTTACGGCTTTGAAATTTAATATTTATTTTGTATATTATATAGGTATATTGTGTATATATATTATATATAATATTTTAATTTTAAAAACTTGTTGATTAACTATCAAATATGTCTTGACTAGATCTATATAGTGCTTTATTTTATTTGATTAAATACCAGGCAAAGACTTTAAAAATTATATTTTTTATGTTTAATGGTACAATTGTGTTGTTTGTTGTTTAATATTAAGTTTTGGTTAACTTACTGAAAGTTATTGTTTCTTTATGCTTATAAAGTTAATTAATTTTTTTCGTTTATTATACCTACCTCAATAAAATGTGTTTTGTACAGGGTATCAATACTGAAATACTTAATTAATTTCAAACGTTCTTTACCCTAATCCCAAGAATTTTTATTGAACTATTATGTTAAAAAGTTTAAACGTATAAAGTAAATCATAATATGTTAAAAAGTACACAACATATTAAACAATATTTGTGTCTTACGCTTCATTTTAAGAAGTGCCTTCCTAAAGAGCCCCAGTTTCCGTGTATCATATAGTCTATAATATATAAAGTTTTATCTATGAATATTATTTTTTTTCCATAAATATAAAGTCCTGATTAATTTTTTTTTACCTAGAATTGTCACTTGTATAGTTGTATGTCAGCATTGTTAGGTTAAACACATCATATTGTTGTCTATAATATGAGTAGTTTGTCCTAAAAAGGACAAAAACAACGTGAAAGCGATCTAATATAAAAGAGAGACCTAGTTAATTACTAGTAAAACGCGATTTGTTTAGTGGTAAATGGTAATGCATTCTACAAACCACGTGGGTTCGTGTGAACATTTACATCTTGAATTTTAATTACCTTTACACGTTATTGACATATTGCACTTACTATATATTCAAAAAACAAACAATAACTCACATTTTAGATTCTGAGTTGAGTGACAAGCAGCTATTGGATGGTGATATATATTTTATATTTATCTTTAGCCAAACATCCTAACAACCAATGTTTCGTATATTCTGCTTTTTAATTATTAAGCAAAAAATACTTTTATTCAATTATTGGTGTTTACACTATTTATACAAAAGTCCATCTTTCAAAGGTATTTAGCAGAAAAATATGATAATGTTGTCCTCGGGAAATCGATTTCATTGCTAAGTTTCTTTCGATTATTCTTTTTTAATAATGCATAGAATTTAAGATGTATTTTATTTTATTTCTGTATATTTCATTATTGGCTCTATTCTTAAATCATTTTTATTTATAGGTATCAGTAGCATAATATGCAATATTAACTGTTATATTGCCATTCGTTTTGAAATTAATTGAGTCTATTTTTCTATAATTTTGTACATATTATACTACAGTCAATATAGAAGTAAGTCGTAAGTGTACATCGTTTTGGTAACGGAGAGATTATAATATTGTTATTTTTATAATTAATTTTATTTGAACGCATATTATTTAACGTGAAATAAGTTTAACAAGTGCATATTGTTTAATTAGTACTTAATTAACACTAAAATTGTTGGCTAGAAAATTAAACTATATAGTAACCAGATTGGTAGGCTGTGTGTCATGAGTAGCGGTCAAAGAAACTTCTTAAAATCCTTATGTCGGCCGAGCATATAAATAGAACAGTGGTGGCTTCTAGATTCCAATGTTGGCTACACATTTTTTCCTACGTGCTGTTTATGCCAAATCCGATTGCACTGTTTGAGACTTAACCAGGAGGGGGTTTTCGTAAAAAAAAAAACCATGTGACTCTTGTGCCAAGTGTGGGGATGAAATTTTTCATTTACTCAAGTTTTTCTCGGCAATAGCTATTATTATACGCCTGGACATACTAGACGTATGAACGTATTTGGTGCTGGCGGCCGTTCAACTAGGACATTTCGCTGGCTAGTCAAAATAAAATTCAACCTTAAAATAATATAGTTTCTAATAAAACATGTATTTATTTGAAACTGTTTTCATTTGACATAGTTTAAATATTTGACTAATGTGTAGGTATACACATAATATTTCTATTAATATTGACATTTGATAATGATTTATGTTTCAAGTTGTGTTAACGCGATGATGTAAGATTAATCATCTATAAAAATGCATCTTTGAAGAATTATACATTTTTGTATTTAAGTACTATTTTTTAAGCCATATATTATACTATTTTAATGTTTCTAATTCTATTCCGTGTTTTATATTATATTTTATTTAACTATGCAGTATCAAAATTAATTTACTGTTTTATAAAAGTTCGAAGTAATTTGCATTTAAGTAGCACATTAACAGCTAGTCATCATTATCGATGGAATATTATTGATCGTATTATACATTTAATATTTAACATATATGTTTTCTAATGTAAATATTAATGAATGAACTTTGATTTAAAAATATTCAAATCTGAATTTATTATGTTGCAAGATAATATGTACTATCATTTTACATATAATTAAGGTCTTCCATATTTGTTCAAAAGAAAAGTAATATAAAAAATGTCTAACTCAACCATGGAAATATTCAATATTTAATCTAGCAAGTCTTATGATTTTTAAGTTAAATCTATTTTACAAACATTTCTATGATTTCATATAGGTATTTAATTAAATGTAGGTTTTCTGATATTATCTTTAGATTGTTTAGTTATTTCTTTTTTACTTTTTAGAGTATATGTATACATAAATCTTGATGTTTATTATTTCAAATCTGCTTATACTATCTGATGTATCGTTACATAGTCAGTTGAAAGACGGAAGTTACAAAACGAAATAAAGTTTAAATAATTTGTGATGTTAAATAATAATTTTTTTCGAATATCACTCTTAAACCGTGTACTTTGAAGAATATGAATGCAAAACTATGTATAATATACTTCAACCTACCTGGCTTCGTTAAATTTAATCTACTAGTATTATGTCACTAATGAAAATGTACATAAATATATCAAACTATTAAATTTAAACTTAAAATAGTTTTCATTCCAATTTTCGTTTGTCCAATACACTATGATGTATTTTTTTGTTTGTCTGACATCACCTTTAAAATAGAAAAATGTTTTTAATTTTCAACTTTGAAAGTTGTTTCTGGAAAATATTGGAAACAGTTGGTAATTTAGTTATAGACACCTTCTTTCAATTTTCAACAAATAATTATTATATTACCATTTTCTGGACAAGTTATAACTTCCGAAATATTTTTGA